>NW_018228713.1:82669-141731 GCF_001263595.1 Phalaenopsis equestris
TCTTGTGTTTATCCTTTGGGATAGATACATGATTTGAGGTACAGTGCTCTTTCATTTTAAACTATGAAAAATATGGGGTCAGTTTGATTTCATACTTCAACGTCCTTCCAAAGCGGGCGACGGGATTTTGATTCTGGTGACCGACAGCTTCTTACGAGAAACCCCACAAACCAACCTGAAATAACGCCGACAGTGAGCACTACACAATCCAGCATGTACTTCTTTGACAATATCTTATGCTTCAACATCGTAACCACATCCGGTCGAACGATCTCCTGTAAAGGACATCACCTACTAGAGCATATGTCATAGCCCTTTTTGTAATGTGATGTGCTTCAGACTTGTCCTCTGGTAGCTTTCCAGCATGCAAATATTCTATTAATGGCTTGCACCAATCTTTATTGATATCCGTAATCGTATTTATTAATTTCTCTTCTTTTCTGAGCTTGTGTAGAGTTTCGAGGTTGATTCGAGATAAAAATTATCTTCCTTGTACTGTGACATCAATGGAATCCTATGGTGAACTTGCCATTTCTTTTGTGATTTTTTCGAGAGCATCCTCATGGGCATTATCTCCCCTATGAATCCGGTAGAAAGTTATATTGGGGATCTATTCTAGTAGCTTAATCGTGTATTGATGGTATTCTGTTAATCTTGGTTTCAAAATTTTGTATTGTCCGGCGACTTGCTTGATGATGAGTTGTGAGTCACCGTAGATGGCAATATCTGTTATATCCATCGAGATTGCCAACTCTAGTTTGGTGAATAAGGCTTCATATTCTGCTTCGTTATTGGTTCACAGCTCTGTCAGGTGGTATGAGAACCTCAACATACCCTTATCTGGCGTGATAAAGATCAAACCAATATCTGCTTTGCCTGATATAACTGTGCCTGATCCCTTGTCCTTTTTTGCTGACAAAGCTCCATCGAAGTACATTTCCCAATGTTGCGCACTGGAGAATTCCATTTGTAGTACCTGCTCATCTGGTAGTTCATCATTAAGAGGGGACCCAGCTGGCGAGAAAGTTTGCCAAAATTTATCCCTTGATAGTACGGAGGGGAAGAAAAGTTATATCGAACTGAAATAAGATCATCAACCATCTTGCTAGACGTCTGAAGAGTGTTGGTCGGGTCATCAAGTATTGCAATGAATTAACTTTTGAAAGTAGTGTAATCTTATGAGAAAGCATGTCATGTACAAGTTTTTGAGCGGTGAAAATCAAAGCTAGACAATGCTTCTCAATAGGTCGGTACCTTATCTCCATCGGTATTAGGCGGTGACTCAAGTAGTTGAGTGCATTTTTTTTATCTTCATAATTGACTTGAGCTAAGAGGGCTCAAAGAGAGTCGTCTAAGGCTACGGTATAAAGTATCAACGGTTTCCCTGGGATAGGGGCTGCCAAGATAGGAGGTGTCATTAAATATTTTTTAATTAATGCTGAGAAGGGCTGACACCTACCTGAGAGATTAAAAATAAAGCGTCTTAGATATGTCAACTTCCCTTGGAAGGAACAGGAACGTAGTTGAGGAACGTAGTTGTTTCAAGGTTTTGGGAGGAGGCATTTCCAAGATAGCTTTAATCTTATCTGGGTCGATCTCAATCCCACGATGACGGAAAAAAAATCCTATAAATTTTCCAGAGATAACGCCAAAGGCGCACTATAAGGGATTCATTTTAAGGTCATATCATCGTAACCGTTTGAACACAATCCTCAAATCGTATAAATGGTCTAGTATAAATGGTCTATCGTATAAATGGTCTATTTTTTGTTTACTTTTGATGACCAAATCATCCACGTAACATTCTACCTGGTTATGAATGAGGTAGTCAAAGATCTTTGCCATTGCATGTTGATATGTTGCTCTAGCGTTCTTTAGGCCAAATGACATTACTGTGTAGCAGAAAAATTTGATCGATGTTCTAAAGGCTGTAAGTGCCACATCTTCAAAAGCCATCTTGATTTGATTGTATCCTGATGATCCATCCATGAAGGAGAAAGTTTCATGTGTTGAAGTGATATCCACCATCATTTTTGGTATCAACAACAGAAACTGTCGATAATGAGAATTTGTCTTTTGGACATGCTTTGTTCAATTCCCTGTAGTCAGCACAAACACGTATTTATTCATTTTTTTCCTAATTAGGTAAGCTAACCATGTGGGGTATTGCTCTTTTTTTACAAAGTTAGCATCTATTAATTTCTTAACCTCGGTGATGTCTTGCTGCTCTATTTCGAGGCCCATTCTTCTAGGAGCTTGTTTCATTGAGGTTATATTCTTGTCCAACCCGAGTTTACAAACTGTGACCTCTGCTGACAGTCCTGACATTTCATCATAGCTCAATGCAAAGCAATCTTTGAATTTTGTTAACAATCTAATAAATTGCAGAGATTCTTCATCATTGAGTAGAGAACTTATAAATGTAGGCCGGGGTTGCTCTTCAGTCTCGAGGTTAATTTCCTTTAATTCATTAACAATGGATTTAATTTCCTCCTCAAATTCTAGCGAAGAATCTTCTATTAGTTGATTAGTAGATTTATTCTCTATATTGAGGAAATCCTCTTTCAATTTACCAGTAACAACCCGACAAAATTCATATATATATATAATCTGCGATGGTTTTCTCTGCTAGGGCTGGGGATTTCGGGCGGCTTCTCAGCGAAAATGGAGGCCTCCACTTCTCGGCTGCGCTCCTTCGGTGAGGTCCTTCTGTTTCTGCTTCTTGTTGGTATTTTTGCTCAATTTTTCTGCCTCGTGTTTCAGATCTACTAGGTATGGTGCCTACCTTTGCTGAGGTTGTCTCGGGTTCTTGTCCCTCTAAGGGTTGGGGGAAAATAAGGTTTTTCCTCCTGCTTTTTATGAATCACTTGCCCTTAGTGGCGATTATAACTTCATCCAAAAAATCTGGTAAGAAAGGCGGAAAATTGGCCCTCTTTCTATCGTAATCTGATAACAACATTCTTGCATCTTCTTATCGTTTTAATTTAGTTGGCAAATTTCTCTATGGGTTTCCTAAGCTTGACTTTCTTCTGAAGCATTTCAAACTTATGAATCTTGTTAGAGGTTGGAAAATCGTGCCTTTGGGTGGTCTTCATATCTTGATACAACTCACGAGTAAGGAGGATTATGCTAAAATATTTAGGATGCGCATTTTGTATTTTGATGATTGGTTTATGAAAGTTCTTAAGTGGTCTGTTGATTTTGATCCGAGAGCCGAACTCCCTATAATTCTGGTTTGGCTGAGGTTACCGAGTTTAAAAGTGCATTTATTTAATCATGAGATCTTTTTTTTTTCTCTTGCGGGGATGTTTGGTAAGCCTTTAAAGCTGGAAGCTACCACCTATAATCTAACTAGGCCTTCTATGGCTAGAATTCTTATTGAGAGGGATATTACTTTGCCACCTGTTGATGAGGTGTGGATTGGATCTGCTCATAATGGGTACTGGCAATAGGTCTGTTTGGAACAAAACCCGCACTACTGTGGTCATCGTAAAATGTTTGGACATGATTATGCGCGTTGTTTCCATCTTCATTCGAAATTACGGATGAGGAATGGGGGGTAAACTCAACACAAAAAGGGTGTTAGGAAGCCTCTAGTTCTTACTCTAGTAGTTCATGAGGAGGATGATACTTTGCCTAATATCGGTAATCTAGGGGTTGATACTGAAAATGCTACGAATGTTATTGATACGAGGATACAGTCCTTACACGAAAATTGGGATATTATAACTCCTCTTGCTTGTACTTCTAATTCTAGGTCCGTGGGGAATGTTTTGCTTGAAAATTCTATGAATGTTATTGATGCGGGGATACAGTCTTTACATGAAAATTTGGATATTATAACTCCTGCTGTTTCTATTTCCACGGGGAATGATTTGTCTGGTCAGATTAATCAGGTTGTCCTTAAACCTGCCTCTTCTTTACCTGTGAGAGATGTTTCTAACCTCCTTGGGGAGGAATGACAAATACAGAAATCACGTCGGAGGAGGAAAAAAGATCTAACCTAAGGGTTGTTATTAATAATGATCAATCGAATCACTATTATTCGGATGGGGAGCTTAGACAAACCCAAACTAGAACTTCTAGTAAGGGTGTTTTGTCTAGAAATGTTTAACATTCTAATTGGAATATCGTGGGAGTTGCGGATCCTAACTCTCTTTGTAGACTTAAATTACTAACTAGGATCCATAAGATTGGTATTTTTTCTATTCTGGAGCCTTTGGTTGCACATCCTCATGAACACATTATTCATAAATTCAAGCATTTCTCTTTCTTTCGTAACTGTTCTATTAAGATTTGGCTATTTTGGAGGAAACACATCACCTTGGATATTCTTGTTGACGATGGACAATTCGTACATACTTATTTCTTTATGGACAAGTTCTCGGGTTGGCTTACCTTTGTATATGCAAGTACAAAGATGACGGACATGTATGAGCTTTGGAACAAAATTAGTAGTATGACTAATCTCATTTCTAATCGATGGATGATGGGTGGTGATTTTAATAAAATACTTCATCAAAGTGAAAAAATGGGGAGTCGTAGGCCTGACTCAAGTTTGATCAATAGCTTCGGTAAAACTATGGTGGATGCTGGTTTGTCAGATATGGGTTATGTTGGCTCTAACTTCACCTGGAAGAGAGGTAGTGTTTTTGAACGCATTGATAGATGTTTTACAAATCAACCTTGTTTTTCTTCTTTTGGCTTTTCACAGGTTCAACACCTTGCTAGCTCGGGTTCAGACCATAAACCTTTGCTTATCTCTTTTGATTTTTTTCAAAAAGTTTCTAAATACAATTTTCATTATTTAAATGTTTGGTCTAAGCATGATGACTTTATTAGACTTATTTTTTATAATTAGAAGGTTTCTGAGGTTGGAAATGCTTGGTTCCGTCTTTGGAAACTCCATAAGAAGGTGGCCTCTGCTTCAAGATCTTGGAATTGGGATGTCTTTGGTGATGTCCATGTCAGGCTCTCTAAAGCGGAACAAAAAGTTCTTTCTTTACAGGCCCTTGATGAATCTTCTAATGCTTTTGTTCTCAGTTACAAGATGCTTACACTGAATTGTTAGCTGCCTCACTTCAAGAGGAACAACTTTTGCAACAGAAGGCGGAAGAGGTGTATTTCTCTCAGGGGGATAGAAATACAAAATATTTCCATGCTTGTACCAAACAGCGTCGGGCTAACAAATATTTTTTCAAGGATCAAAGATGAATGTGGTAATTGGATTACGGGTAATAAGGCATTCAGTGATAGTGTCGTCTGGTATTTTCAAGATTTATTTCTCCCTCGGCAAAATGAGGGTCTCATCGATAATGCACTTTTCAATGATGTTCGAGATTACACTGAAAGGCTTGAACTTTCTGGGATTCCTTCTGCATAGGATATTTTTGAGGCCTTTTCTGATATCAACTGCAACAAAGCCCTTTACCTTTGATTTCTATCTCAAGGCTTGGAAAATTGTCCAAAACGATGTTGTTCAAGCCATTCAAAGTTTTTTTTCAAGGTGAGCTCCCAGGCAAATATTTCTCCTCTGCTACTATGGTCCTCATCCCCAAATCTATGCAAAAGACTAATTAGGAACATTTCCGATCTATATCCCTTACCTCTGTCATATCGAAGGTCATTAGCAAAATTCTGGTTAAGCGCCTCCAACCTCATCTAAATCTGTTAATTTCCCCTAACCAATTTGCTTTCATTAAAGGTTGTAATATCACGGATAATATATTGCTTGCTCAAGAATTACTCCTTGATATTGATAAGAAGTGTCGTGGTGGCAACATGATCACTAAGCTTGATATTCGTAAGGGTTATGATTCCATAAGTTGGGATTTCCTTTTAGCTGTGCTTAAATCAAGGGGATTTCCTACCTCGTTTTATCGAATTATATTTAATTGGCTGAATTCCAACCACTATAACATTCTGATTAATGGTGAACTGCAAGGTTTTTTTAATGCTGGCCGTGGGATAAAGCAAGGGGACCCACTTTTGCCTACCATATTTATATTATTATTTGATTATTTCTCCCGGTTAATTAATCACAAGTTCAATCAAATGCCCAATCTTCATTTTGATAACGAATCTAGGGTGATTATTTCTCATTTAGCTTATCCAGATGATGTGGTTTTATTCTCTAATGCTAGAAAGAACTCTATTAAGAAAATTTCTCAAATATTAGAGGACTTTCAATCGCTCTCGGGCCTCCAGTTTAGTGTTAATAAATGTCATCTTTATTTAGTGAATTTATGAATCATCGTAATGCCACGTGGGCTGCCACATACACTGGTTTCTCTATTTCTTATCTTCCAAATAAATATTTGGGAGTGAACTTAATTAAGTGGAAGACTCGATAGTTCCAAATAGATGATATCATTGATAAGATTAGAAAACGGATCCTGGATTGGAAGAATAGCCTTCTTTCTTTTCTTTCTTTTGGTGGTCGTATTACGGTTCTTAGAAGCATTGTGCATGCTATGCCTTTGTATGCTTTACATGTGTTACACATAAAAAGAAGCACTTAAAAGACTCTTGAATGGTTTTTTAATAATTTTTTGTGGGCCGGTACCCATTCGGGGAAGAAATGGTGCTCTTGGAAGAAAGTTTGAAAACCCATTTATGCTGGTGGTTTGAGGTTTAAATAACTCCATCACATCGCCAATATCAACCTATTTAAACATTGGCTCAATTTTCACAGAGGTGAGTCTTTGTGGGCCTCTTATCTAGATGATAAGTATTGTAAAAATTCTCATCCCTCTTTTGTTATGTGGAGGAAAGGCGACTCGAGAATGTGGAAAAGGCTCCTTGGGATTAGAGAATGGGCCAAGGACCTTATTTTTTGGGATTTAGGCTGTGGTAAAGTTTTTTTTTGGCACGATACTTGGTCTCATGTTCATATTTGTTCGGGGGCTGATGCGTATAATGAACTTCTTGTCTCTGATACATGGTTGGATGAGTCATGGAATATCCCTTTCCGTACTAGTTCGGTGGGAGTTGACACTGCAAGTTTTATTTCCTCTATTCCTTTTGAACCTAGTAAGCCAGATTCACCAATGGTTGAGTTGAAAACTAAGGGCTCTATTTCTAAAACTATATATCGTCTCTCGCATCATTTTCAAGCTACTTCTTGGGGGGATAGCATATGGAACCGCGTTCTTACTCCATCTATGTCTTGCTTAGCATGGATGATTTTTCATCATTTACTTCCTTGTGATGATATTCTCAAACTCAAGGGGTTGAGGATGGATTCCAGCTGTTGCTTGTGTAAAGATGCTGCAGAAACTATGGAGCACACTTTTCTCACCTGTCTTTTCTCTTTAAAAATTTGGATGTTGGGGACGGTGGTTTGGCGTCTCCGGCTAAGGATTTAATCACTTCTACTCAGTTGTGTAATCCGGATCAAAGGCGTAATCATTTCCTTCAAATTTATCCTTATATCATGTTCATGTGTTGGTTCTTATGGATGGGTTCTTATGGATGGCCCGGAATGACATTAAACATGGAAATAGAAGCATTGGTTGTACCAATGTTTTTGCTAATATTATCTCCTTTTGCATCCATATGTATAACTTTTGTGTTATGAAGGAGAGTTTTTATTCTGGGTAATCTCATTTTCACTCTCGGGGCCACACTCTACCGGACCGAATCCGGGTTTCTCATATCCCGAATCTTGTGTTTTGGTTTCCTCCTCCTTCTGGATGAATCAAAATTAATACAGATGGGAGTTGGAAACATGGTAGGGATGGTTTTGGTGGGATTGCGAGAGATGATAAGGGAAAGTACCTTCTCTATTATTCAGAATCCCCGCTGGAAGAGGTCTCCTTGTTATTCGGACTCCCCGCTAGAAGCTGAGGCCCACACAATTTTAATGGTTGTTGTTATTGCTGGTTATTTAAATTGGCACCACATTGAGATTAAAACATATTCTAAAACTATTGTCGATGTGTTAACCTGTGCTACCATGGTGACGTGGGAAATTGCTTATTACATTAACAAAATTAAACGCCTATCCTCTATTATTATGATTGCTTGGAAGTTCATCCATCGTGAAGGAAATAGGTCGACCAATTGGGTTGCCAATGTTGCTGCTCAAAATTTATAGGTTTTTGTTGGTACTTTTCCACCTCTTCCTTTATAGATCTTACTTAATGGGGATTCTATGGATGAACCTTTTATTAGGGCTTGTGGATTTTGGGAGGTTTGAAGCCTCCAATTTTTGGTACATAGGCTTTAAATTTTTGGCAGGGAGGTTATTTGGGGCTGGACTGCTCAGTGTTTCAATAATTAAGGCTCCCGAAATTGGATTTTGGGAGGTTCTGATTTTTGTTATAGTTTGGATGGCTATTAATACTTGCAATATTTGACTTATGGTGCCCTTCAATTGGAACGTCTGGATTTGGCTTTATGTAGGTGGTGGAGCCCGATTTTGCTCGTTTTGTGCTGCAGCTCTGTTCTCCACGCTATCGTGGGACAATATTGGAGGCTTGGCTTTTTGGACTGCATTTCTTTTCAGATTTTACTCCTACTAGCATAGGATTTTTGCTTTCCTTCATGTTTTATTTTATAGTTTGAGGTTATTTTGTTTTGAGATACATGTATCTTTGCCTTGGCTATACCTTTACCTCATAATTTTCTATTTTCTAGGTTCGTGTGTTTTGTTTGGGATTGTACTCGGGCTAAAGAACCCCCTAACGAGTGCGTTATGTATGATTTTTTGTTATTTTAGCGGGGGATCCTTTCCCAACCCTTTTTGTACCCATCTTTTGTGATTAACACGTAAGGAACCATAAGCCGCTCTTTCCTCGAAAAAAAAAAAAAACAGCCCTACAAAATTTTGAATCATCAACTGGTGTGACTGTACTAAGTTTGAGACCCTCTTTCGAGTTTGGATTTTGACTTTAACATTCCATAATTTTTGAAAAAGCTGTAATGTATCTTTTGGTATTTGTTCTGGCAAATGCCCATGCTGAATTAACTTTTGTACACAAGGTAAAAAGTAACCAAAAGGTAATTCCAATAATTCATTAGGATCATCATCCAAGTTTACATGATTTTTAAGATTAGTAGAGGTAGAAGCACGATAAAATTTGATCGGCTTTGAATCAGCGCTACAGACTTCCTTGACCTCTAAGCTCTCAACCTTTTGAGTGAGGATCGGAGTAAGGGTCATAGTGTTCACATAGTGTCTTATCCAATAATACATTGTCTCGTATTCAATTTTCTCTGTATCTTCTAAGGATATCTCGTACTGAGGTTTCCTCTATTTTGTCATCATTATTTCATATCATTATTTCATTATTTTGTCATCATTATTTCATCTTCAGAATTGTCTTCATCACCAATGTTGATGGTTGGCCTTGTCCGTTAAACAATTAAATTGGTTTTTCCTCGTCCACGCCCCCCGGCTTTGACCACGGGTGCGCGAACTAAAAAACCTCCACCAACTTGTTGCAAAAGTGTGGTGGAAGATTGCTGAAGCAGAGTTGAATGACCTCCTTTTTGTAATTTTTCTAAATCTTCACTTTTATTTGCGAAAATTTCGTGAGAGAAGACAGTTTTTATCGAAGGTGGGCAGTAGGCAGCATCTTCATGAATACCAACTTGATGAACTGAAAATAGTTGTAAATCTCCCTTGATGTAATGTTCTTGTCCTTCTTTGTAGTACTTAATGCATTGGTATAGAGACAATGGAACCATGTTGTGTTTGTGAATCCATGGTCAACCCAGTAGAGCGTTGAAAGAGGTCTTGACGTCGATGATATGAAACTTAGCGGGTGTTACTAGTTCTCCAACTTTCATAAGCAATGTAATGGATCCAAAGGCTCTCTCTCTCTTTTGGTTGAATCCTCTTAGCATCATTTTATCGACCATAAGCTCTTAAGATTCAATGTCCAAATAGGCTAATGTCTGTAGACTCATCAAGTTGAGTGATGCTCCATGATCTACTAAATCTTTGAACAACACAAATCTACCAATTTTAACGAAGATGTAGAGTGGTCGGTTGTGGTCAGTGATACCAAGCAGAAAATCTTCATCTGTAAAGTTTACCCCAAGTTATTATTTCAACAAACAAAATTCATCCGAGGATGTGCTGGCCAACTGGGCTAAACAAATCTCTGGGTCAAGCAAGGCTGGAACCAGAGACTCTTTCATCTCCTTTGATAGGATCAGAACGTTGTAAATGCTTAGTCGGGCAGGCAACTTCCTAAGATGAGCTAGCACGTTATAATCTACTTTGTTTGATCCTCCAATTTTCTCTTGGTTGAGTGATTTTTCCATTGGCGGAGGTGGAGGTAGTTCTTCTAGAGTTACTATTTATTTTCCTTTATCTATCAGAGCTATTATGTGGGGTAACACTCTCCCGCTCCTTAAGTTCACTTTTGTAATTTCTTCTTCTTGAGATATCATTGTTGAATATTCCAGTGTTTCTTATTTATCAGAAAGATCTATGTTGATGGAAAGTAGTGCATAATGGTGCTGGAGAATTGGTTCCTCTCTTCCGGTGCTGTTGTAAGCGTTGTCATCGATGTCTTCTTCGGTTTTGTTAGTGAGTTCATCATACTTGAGTACAATTTGAGGATCGTTTTGAGAATTGAGATCTTGGCTAGATTGGTCAAAATTAGTTACGTTATCACCATAAACAGTTAAACTGTAACCAAAATCACAATCATTGTATTCATAAGACCCCAGAGGGGTAAAAAGATAATCATATAATGTTAGGGGTTTAAGGATTTTCTTCCCTGAATTTGAGACAACCAATCTAGTAGAGGCAGCCCCTATCCTACACCCAAAGGCCCCCCCCCCCCCCCCCCCCCCCCCCGTGCTATCAGTCTTTGTAGTGGTGTTCTTTTTCTTCTTTGTCTTTGACAACGACGATTCTCCTGGCAAAATCTTCTTCTCGGGTTTGACAGGCTGAAGACTTTGAATAAGGGCTTATTTTGACTCATTCTGGATTTGATTCAATATATTCTTGGATGATTTACTCCAAACTTCATTCCATCTGTCTTTTCCAGTATATGCAGAAGAATATTTTGATGAATCATGTATTTGGTTTAGGATCCTCTTGAGCTCATCCCAAGCGTCCCAAGTTATATTCCATCCATCTTCTCCAGTATACAGATTAATCAGAGAGATTGGTTCGTCCGAAATCATAGTTATGGAGCCTTTTTCAGGTTCTTTTAAATATTCTTTCGGGATCATTATATTCCCTTCTTTAAGATTCTATTCGAGTCAATCCTTAAAGATGAAACATTCTTCTATAATGTGCCCAAGCAATCTGTAGTATGGGCAATAATTTGGTTGATCCTTCTCATCGACTTTTTTTGGGCTTCTTTGGATCTGGTAGTTTGAACTCATGCTTCTTCATCAGACTTTTAAACATCTTGGATTGGCTTCATCTTTAAAAGAATAAACCATTTTCTATCATTCTGCCAAAGATATTCTCTTATTCCCTGTTCAAGGTGATCCTTCTTGAGGCGGTTGCTGGTTAGACTGACTATTCTGTTTCTGAGCATACTATGATGAAGATTGATGAGGATTTTCTGCATATATATTCATTGGTTGTTTCCCTTTATCGATAGTCACTACTGTTCCTGCCTTCTTTTCAAATACTCTCGTTGCCTTGGATTTCTCATGAGAATCCATATCTTTGATTTCTTCTTGAAGACTGTTAGCCTTGCTGAGTAGCTTCTCAAATGATTTGTTGGTGAGTCCCTTAAGCATGAAAGCTACTGGCCCATGAATGCATCTTTGTTACTTTTTGTGGAGGTAGAGGTAGTTATTCTCGAGTTACTATCTATTTTTCTTTATCTGTTGGAGCTATTCTTGGGGGTAACACTGCTCCTTAAGTTCACTTCTATAATTTCTTCTTCTTGTGATATCATTGTTGAATATTTTGGTGTTTATTCTTTATCATAAAGATCTAGGTTGATGGAAAGTGGTGCACCGTGGTGCTCAAAAATTGGTTCCAAGCACCCAGTGCTATCATGAGCGGTATCATCAATGTCTTCTTCGGTCTTGTTAGTGAGTTCATCAAACTTGAGTTCGATTTGAGGATCTTTTTGAGAATTAAGATCGAGGCTAGATTGGTCAAAATCAGTTATGTTATCACTAGACATAGTTAAAACATAGCTAAAATCACAATCATTATATTCATAAGACCCCGGAGCTGTAAAAAGATAATCATAAAAAGTCATGGGTTCGAGGATATTCTTCCCCGAATCTGAGACAACCAATACAGTAGAGGCAGCCCCGATCCTACCCCCCGTGTTATTAGTCTTCATAGTGGTGTTCTTTTTCTTTGTCTTTGACGATGATGAATCTCTTGGTAAAATCTTCGTCTTGGGTTTGGCAGGCTGAAGACTCTGAATAGAGGCTTGTTTTGACGTGTTCTGGATTTGATTCAATATTTTCTTGGATGATTTGCTCCAAACTTCATTCCATCCATCTTTTTCGGTATATGCAGAAGATTTTTTTGATGAATCCTGTATTTGGTTTGGGACCCTCCTGAGCTCATCCCAAGTTGTACTCCATCCATCTTCTCAAGTATATAGATCAATCAAAGAGATTGGTTCGGCTAAAATCATATTTATGGAACCTTTTTCAGGTTTTTCTAAATATTCTTTCGAGATTGTTATATTCCCTTCTTTAATATTCTTTTTGAACCAATCCATAAAGATGAAACATTCTTCTATAGTGTGCCCAAGCAATCTGTGGTATGGGAAATAATTTGGTTGATCCTTCTTGTCTACCTCTTCGTGCTTCTTTGGATCTGGTAGTCTGAACTCGACTTCTTCATCATACTTTTGAACATCTTAAATACGGCTTCATCTTTGAAAGAATACACCATTTTCTATCGTTTTGCGATAGATATTCTCTTATTCCATGTTTGAGGTGATCCTTCTTGAGGCGGACGTTGGTTATACTGGCTATTCTATTTCTGAGCATTTTGTGATGAAGATTGACGAGGATTTTCTGCATGTCGTTGTTGGTTATTTCCCTTTATTGATAGTCACTACTGTTCCTGACTTCATTTCAAATACTCTCGTTGCCTTGGATTTCTTGTAAGAATCCATATGTTTGATTTCTTCTTGAAGTCTGCTAGCCTTGCTGAGTAGTTTCTCAAAGGATTTGATGGTGAGTCCCTTGAGCATGAACGCTACTAGCCCATGAATGCTTTTGAGTAAGATCTCAATTGCGTGATGTTTTTGTAGCTAAGTTTCACACTTCATGCTAAGGTTTCTCCACTTCAAGATGTAATCCACCAAAGTCTCATTGGGCTTTTGCTTTTCCATCATGAGCTCTCATATAGAGACATGGTATTGCACTCCAGCAAATCTTTTCACAAATAAATGTTCCAACTCAGAAATTGTCTTAACTGATCCATTAGGCAAATCAACATACCAATCAAAAGTAATCCCAGATAGGTTGTTGACAAACTGTTGGAAGAGTAAAGCTTTGTTACTCCTTGTGTTGCCACAACAAGCTCGAAAGTGTGCTATATGTTGTCTAGGATTTTCAGTCGCATCAAATATCTTAAAGTTTGGGGTCACGAAACCCTTGGGGAATGGTACAACATTGAATTCTCTTGAGTAAGGTCTAACCTTTAAAATCAATGCACCACCCTTAGATTGGGTTAAGGCCTCCCGAACTTGTTCAACCATTTGCTTAAATTTCTTCTCCAATATGGCGTTCGATGGAGAATCCTTCTTTGGTTGCTCATCTCTATTTGCTGAGGTAATTTCTCTTCTTTCAACTGTAATATGTATAATTTCTGGTTGGTTGACCTCTGGAGAAGCTAATTGAGGGGGTTGAGATTGTCCTTGAACTGTGGCCATGACAGTCATGGCTGCGGCCGTCTTTTCTATCCTTTTCTCCAGTTGGCTGACTTGCCATCCCTTAGGAGGATAGCCCTATGGCATTCTCTTCAACGAGAGGTTGAGACTCGCACGCAGATGTAGCAGCATAGGTTTCAATGACATGGACGTCCATGAAATCTTCTTCGAGGAAATCATTATAGTCAAAATCTTCATCATCATCAATGGAGACTCCATGTTAACGGGCCAACTTAGAAATCTAGAACCTGAGCTTTTCGAATTTTCCTTCAATTATTGACTCTTAAATTTCTTTAAGATCTGGAAGACCCTCCTAGACCTCCTCCTCTTATTCTTTCATCTTGCTGGAAATTGCTATGATAACGTCAGATACTTCAGACTCTGGCTTCATACCATGATCTTATCCTGCGGGCTCATTGGACTATATCGGTACAGAGACCTTGGGTATCCATACCTTCTTCTTTGACGGTGATGTGTTGAGACGAAGTGTCTCAGCAGAAACATTAGTATGTTGAAAAGAAGTATACTCCCCATGGTGCAGACCGACTACAGTGCTAGGTAATTTTTTCATATTTTCCTTTGAAACTTTAGGAATATCCTTGTAATGTGTGATCGGTAGAATTCTTAGACGCAGTCGTGACTTGGCTGGTTGACGACCTGCAGTTCTAGTGATGGTAGAATCTATGGTAACTATGGCACTATCAAATTTGCTTCCCATGCGAAACAAGAGAAGAATGCGAGTAGGCATAGCTTCAATTGAATTCTGAGATCGTTTGGCAGATTTGACATCCTTTAAGATTTCTTTCTTTATGCGAGGGGATACTGCACGTCCCACTCGTTTGAGTAGTTCACTAAGTTCACTAACCGAGCAACCCGAGCAACCTTCCTTGGCAGCTAGCCTCTTGAAAATTCAACTGACTCCGGTGATAGGAGTGGACTTCTTTCTCTCCCCACCATGTCCATGGAGTGATGGTAAAGTAGCAGCAATTTTCCGGATAGTCTCGTACCCATTAGTACCCATTAAAGGATGGAATCTATTTCCACATAGGAGTGGATATGTTTCCAGTAATTCCGACACATTCTAGTGAGGATCTTCCTCAACAGGTATCTCCTTGGGATCCTGGGCATTAGCAACCCTCCTGTTGTGGTTCCTCTTTTGAGTTCAGGTTAACGACGTAGTGTTTGAACTTGATTCGATTTCAAATACTGATGGCGAGACAACCAATCCCTCAGTTGAATCTTTAATGATCATAACTTTTTTCCCATAGCAGCAGCAGGAACAACAGACTTGGTAGTTCCCATGGCGGCAGTACTAGTCTTGGCCTTCTTATAAGAAGGAAAGTTTTGAAAACAGTTCAGGTTGAATTCAGTAGACGGCTCCTGAACTTCTGGAGTGGTGAATTTGATTATGACGATGGTGGTTTCCCGACGATGACCTCGAGATCTTCAAATCCAACTTCGAACTTAATGGTAGGAGCAACATTGCGGGCTTCATGGCTTGTTGACCAGTTGTAAGAAAAAGTCAGGATTGGGAAGGCCATTGCAACAGCTTTAAAATAGAAAGCTCTGGGGTTAACTATACGGCCAGAACCTTGTAATCTTAGTTCAAGCACTGAAAATTAACAGAGGTTGATCTGT
Source organism: Phalaenopsis equestris (assembly GCF_001263595.1). NCBI lineage: Eukaryota > Viridiplantae > Streptophyta > Magnoliopsida > Asparagales > Orchidaceae > Phalaenopsis > Phalaenopsis equestris. Next base: position 98,137 of record NW_018228713.1, read on the forward strand.
AGGCTGGGTAAGTTTTAGTTTTAGGGATTTTAAAATTTTCAACAAAAAGGTAATTTGAAAGTAGAAAAATCTAATTAATATAAGAAAATTTTAAAGCACGCGCAGCACAACACGATTTGGATTAATTTGTAGAATAGCAAATCAAATTTGGAAGGGAGATGTGAAGTATTTTAGGACCCAGTGCGGCCAAAGCGGGACCAACTTTTTCACACACAATGCCCAGATGGAACTAGTCCACCAACACACCTATTGGGGGTCTGACCCCACATGAAGATTAAAAAGTTTTTACTGGCCTCCTGAACCTCTCTGTTCAAAGGTGATTGAAAAGACAGTTCTGAAGTCCAAAAGCGTTGACCGTACTTTCCCAAGATAAAATGGGGTAAAGTATGTCAACGGAAGAAGGGTAATTTGGTCCATGAGGGACATGAACACTTTACCGATGTAAGAAGATAATATTTCTTTATTTAAATGGAGAGAAAAGCTCATCCCCAACGGAGTCTCCAGAAGCTGTTGGCACTATTTTGGTTGAAGGAGTTGCCCGTTGGAAGCTGTCTGCCGCCGGAATCAAAATCCCATCGCCCGCTTCAGAAGGACCTTTAATTTACATATGTATATATAGTTTAGAAAAATATGAAATCAAACTGACCCCATATTTTTCATAATTTAAATGAAAGATCACTATACCTCAAATCCTCTATTTATCCCGAAGGATGAACACAAGACTTGAGGATGAGGCTCGATAAAAAATACTAAGAAATATATGACATTTTTTTGGTCTACGAAACTATTTTATTTGCCGACAATTTCTATTATTTAATATAAAGGATTAAATAGGGTTTATATTAAGTTCGGTTCAGACAAGATTTTTATAAGAGCAAGCCTCTATTGTTAGTTACATCTTAGATAACCGAATTCACCTAAGAAAACTCTCGATAAAAATCGTTAAATATTATGTTCAAGGAGTTCAAAAGGATAGGAATTTTCAATGATATCAGGTAAAGAGGTGAGAAAAGGGATTGGTTCAAATTTAGAACATTTATCATAGAACCCTAAGGAGGAAGAATTAGGGGATTTCACAGATCCGAAGGAGAACCTCAGTGACTTCTCAGTTTATCTTATTAAATTTGTATGTTTCATCCTGCCAATTTTATTTGTTAGGGCTTACATTCATGTGAAACGATCACACAAATAGCCTAGAAGATGTGAGGATTTAGGTCGTGACGAACGACAACCTCAGAATCCTAAAATGAGTTAGGGCTTATATTGTACAACAGAGCTATACAAAGGCCTAAAGATAAGGTGAGGATTTATGTTGCATAAGCAGACAACCTTAAAATCACATGGTTTGGTTGTTTAATTCTAAGGATATTGGTTTAGCTAGGAAAGACAGGTTTTGCCATGGTTTGGTTGTTTAATTCTAAGGAAGGATATTGGTTTAGCTAGGAAAGACAGGTTTTGCTGTTGAAGATGACCGTGCTACCCACAATGCTAGCTCCAAGCTCCTTGTCGTGGCGAGTTTAAGTTTTCTAGGGTGTCCGGTTATGATGTCAAATCAGGTGGCCCTATAGTTAAATTTCTTTAAATATTAGGGGGCATATTAAAGTTGATTAGAGCGACATCGATTAGGATCCTACGGTTCCCTCGTTCTGGTATCACTATTTTCTATTTGATTCACTTAATCCAACTGAACTGACTAAACTCAACTTAATGAGTTCCATACTTTCATTTAGACCAAGGGAAGCCTCATTAACAACCATAGGTTACCTCCTCCAAGGGATTCCCGATCATCTGATAGAGACATCTTGATTTAGTTGCAATTGTTGTTTGTAATTAACTTTTAAGTTGTATTATATTTTGAGTGTTGTGGCGGTGAATTTAGCTTAGTTGATTTTAGTTTTGGTTTTGGTTTTGTGGCTATCCTAGCAGTTTTGGTTTTCATGCAAGGTGACATCGTTGTTTAACATGCAAGTTTAAAAGCATTAAAGTACAGTGTGGAAAATATAGAAAAAGGATGGTACTGTAAACTGTAAAAGCGTACCTGATGAGTCTTCTCGTTCCACCACCTGAAAATAAAAAATGCTTGTATTGGCATTTTATATGAAGTGAAAAATAAAGGATCTTGTGATCTAGCAGATCCTAAATCATATCTTGGTGAGCACCTTTTAGTTTGATTAAGGATGATTTTTGTTAAGCAAAACATGTTAAGTTTAGTAGACCTCCGAGGTATCCAACAGGTCTGGAGAAAGAAGCAGGTCCATGCTTCCCTCTCACCGCATGGTGAATAGCCTTGATCTCATTTAAACTTATTAGATTGCTTAATAATTCATCTTGTAAATATCTCCAGAGCTTAATGAACATTGATGTTTCAATTATTCCTAAGAGTAAGGTAATTATTATTATCACTTAATTTGAAAATTATGTGGGTAAGGACCCTTAAAGGGGCAAGTTACTATTATTAAGCATTTAGTCAATTTTAGTTCTAGCTTGGGCTTATAGTTTTTCAAAGGTGTTCAACTTTTTTTTAAATTCATTTAACCAAATTTGACTAGCTTAAGTCACTAGTAAGCCCTTAAGGTCTTAGTGAACGTCTTAATCATTTTGAAGGAGATTTCTAAGTGATAATAATTCATCATCAAGACTTTTGAATGCTATTTAAACATCCAAAATGAGGTATTGAATTAATGAGTTATTAACACCCAACACCATACCCTAAGTCTAGGATCATCTAATTTGATAGATTTCTAAATTTTGATGAATTAAGAAATTTACACATTTATCTTTTAATTGGAAAAAAAAAGAGATTGGATTCTACCAATTAATCCCTTATGTTTCAGTCATCCAAATATGTTAATTAAGATTAAAGGTTGCCCTTTTCCCTTTATTGAATTAAACCTAAATGTTAATTAAGGCTAAATTTCAAAAATTACACTTTTGCCCTTAAGGCTCCATCACTTCATAATTCATCAAATTTAATTCAAATGACTTTGGAGTTTTCATCCCACCTCACTCATGGGTCAATTATGACATGAGAGGAGAAAATGTGATTTTTCAAATTTTAATTTAATTTATATATTTATTTATATTAAAGAATAAGATTTTTCAAAGAAAATTCTACAACTTGACCGACGTAAAGTCTAATCCATTGATTTTTTTACTGGACAAATACCTAGACTAGAGAACCACTTGGACCAAATGTCACGATTTTTTGAGTTTTATTTGAATTATTAAAATTATTTTAAATTTTGGAGTGTTAAGTAATTATAAAATATTTTAAATCTGGAAAATTAAGTTTTTCATTTTTATTAAATCTCTCTAAGGTCAAGGAACATAGATAAACAAATTTTACATTTTTTTTTCTTTGAATTATTAGAATCATTTAAGTGAAAATCCATTTTTTAGCCATTAAAAATTATTTTAAGCTTTAAACTTCGGTATCTTCACTTAGAAAATTAAGAAAATTATTCTAATTGTTCCTAAGTGCTGAAGAAAAAAATTTAGAATATTTTCATGAATTTTATCATTTTTGTGATTTTAATTATTTTTTAATTATTTTAATATTTAAAATAAACTTAAAAATGAAGTCATTATTTTATTTACAATTTTTTTTAAGAAAATTCATCTAATCATAAAGAAATCTAAAAATAAATTTTTATAATTTTTTGAGTTGCATTTTAATTATTAAAAATCATTTTAATGTCAAAAATTCCATTTAAATTAAGAAATCAATTTGAGTAATCAAATGAGCTCCAAATATTTTAAAATTTTTTTAGGGAGTTCTTTTAACTTCAAATTATAGTGGAGATTAAAAATCAAGTCATTTAGATGTTTTTGTTTCTCAAAATTAATTCTCAAAATTAATCAAAATTAATTTTCTTTGGATTTTAGGGCTTGTGGATATTAGGTGTGCTCTTAATGATTTAGATCATGAAACATTGTTCGAAGGGTTCTCTAGTAATGGAAAACCTTTCAAAATTTTCTTGGATTTTTTTAAACAACATGCTAATTATCATGATTAATTTATGCAAATAATAGACCTAAAATTGAAAAATATAGATCTCTGTCTAGGGGTCTCCTCTGACTTTGAAAAAATCAGGGAATGTCCTTTAAGACAGAGGCAACAACATGCCAAAATATCAAGCCATGGTGAAATGTCTATATGCATGGAGAATTAAAAGACTAAAACCATCATTTAGTTAATTAAAAATAAAATATGCATCAAATAAACTTCAAACCATTTCAACATTATTCTCCTCTATTAAATGAGCACTAAGATATTTTTATTTTATTTTTGTGATTTTTCTACACCAAGATATGAATTTTGAAGGTTAGGGAGCATTTTTTGAATTATTTAAATACATATTTTTCTATTTAAATGCGGGGCACCACCTCATCCTAGGCAGCTCCGAACGGCGACGCGACACGCTCCCATTTGCTACAATTTCCACCTTAGCATGCCACGCGGCACGCTGTTCGCGTATCAAGAGTTCATCCAGCTAGATCTCATCCGTTGATGAGATAAACGCGCGATCGGATGGCTCCCCGTCATCGTCCCCAAATAGGCTAACCCAAGAACTGTCCACACTCAAACCTTATGATCTCCCTCTAGACTCAACCAAATCTCATGGGGTTTGTTCTTAGATCTACTCAAGACGAACCTATCTTAACAAATGATATGGTATGAAATACTGTAAATACATATTGAGAGTGAAAATAGGCTCTAATTAAGGTTGGAGTTCAACACCTTTGTCTGAGAGGGGTAGCCTCAATCAAATGGTTATGGTAGCTTTGATTGGTCCCAATGAACCTCAAGAAGAAGCCATGTAACAAGGTGAATGGTCTAGGTATGAATTCGACCAAGCTCGATTTCAGGTGTTGATTGAAGTTTATACTAGAGGCAGTTTGAGAGGGGGCTTTTGTGGGGAACCAACTTCTTTCACTGTGGGAAACGTGTGTGCACCGTTAATTGAAGTTTGATTCATTGTGGAGGTGTAGAGAGATCTATCCTAGTTTTTGGAAAAAATTCAAGCTCAAAATTGAGCTTCCAGAGTGAAGCTCAGTGGAGGACAATGGTTGGCTTGAACTGAGGTGGTCTTAGGGAGTCTCTAAGGACAGTTTGGCAGAGTTTCCTTAAGAAAATTTCAGCTCTCCTTCATTGTCAATGGAGGTGACAGGGAGGTGAGGTTTAACTAAAATTGGCTTAGGGTGGCTGCCATGTCCAATTGAAGGGTGTAAAACGATGCTTAGGTGGAGGACAGAGAAGCTCTAAAGTTCAAATGGGATGAGGTGGCCTCTAGGTTTGAATTGGATTTAAATTTTTAGGGGTGGCTTATGGTTTTCATTTTTTCTAGCAATTAGGCCAGCCGACGAGGTCAGGTGAGGTGGCTAGGAAGCTAGATGACCTAGGGGGAGAGTTAATTATAATTTACCCCCAAGGGAAAGCAATGATGGAGGAGAGTTTGCATGTTGGATCCAAAAATGGGTTAAAATCCTTTAATTTGGGGATCCATTGGTCCATATCATGCTTTGGTGGGTTTTTCATGGTTTAACATGGTCCCTAGGAGGAGTTTCGTGGCTGTGGAGTCATAAAGTTGGTGGCTTTAAGGTGGCTAGGCCAATTTTAGTGCATGGGTTCAAGTGGGTGAATTTGTCTTAAAGTGGGTTTGGGTTAGGCTAGCTAAGGATTTGAGCCTAATGATTGATGAAAATTGTGTAGATTGTTGTAATGAAGATTTTTTGTGAAGGATTGAAATGATTTTGAGTTCAATTGGGGGTTCAATTTAAAGGATTTTGGAAATTTCGTCACTTTGGGCATGTTAGGCTAGACTTGAGTCTAGATTTAGCGAGGCTTGGGCTGAGTCCAAATTGATTGTTGAAAATGGTCAATAAGAATTTAGTGAATAGTTTTCAACATAAATTGGGTGCCAATTTTGGGGCTAAGGCAATCTGGTAGTGAATAGTTTTCAACATAAATTGGGTGCCAATTTTGGGGCTAAGGCAATCAATTTTGTGGAATTTGAAGACATAGCCAATTTAGGGCAAAATTGGGGATCTTTGGATTTGGGTTAAATTTAAATGAAATTGAAGCCTCAACAAGGCCAATTTAAGGACAAGTTTGTTGTGTAGGAATGTTCAAATTGAGACCAATTGAGTAGGCTATAGGGTTCAATTTGGTGGAACCAAGTCATGTAGCCAAAATTGGGGGTTTGACCTAGATCAAAATTAGCCTCAAAGCATGGTCCAATTGAGCTTGTATTTGGTTTAAATTGATCATATGGAAGGTGAATTTGAGTTTAGGATTGAAATTGGGACCAAATTGATGGGGCAATTGAGGTAAATTTGGGAAAAATTGGGCCTTTGAAGGCAATTTGGGGGTTTTATTCAAAATGTTCAAATTGGCCAATGTGGGTCCAATTGAGGGGTAAAAATTAGTTTTGGAAACATTTAGAGTGATTTTGGAGGTTTTGGGAAAGTTTGGGGTGCCAAGGGTATTTTTGTAATTTTGGCAATTTTGGGGGTATTTTGGTAAATTTGGAATTTTTGTGTAGTTTTAGGTAATTTAGGTATCTTCAAAAGGTTTAAAATTATTTTTGAAGAATTTTTTTATTTTGGGTGAATTTGGGAATTTTGGCCAAATTTAGGTTTCCAATGGTATTTAGGTAATTTGGGGGAGCTAAGGGGCAAAAGACCAAGTTGAATATTTTGGCTGGAATTGGGGAGCTAACCACCATAATTGAGCTATGGTCGGATGGGAACCCCATTTACGTCCTCCATACATTGATCTTATCTAAATCCTAGCCTCGGGCTAGTAGGTTTAGGGGACCATCTACATGAGTCTCCCAAAAGATCAAGGGACCAAAGTCAGGAAAATTTGGGTTTAGGGTTGTGAGTAATTGTGGGTGAGAGTGAGTGCAAGTGAGTACCTTATCCCTAGATCAACACTCAGAGTCAGCCCTAAGGGCAAGCAGTCCTATGAGAACTCATTTTGAGCTCCCCCATAATGACCCTACCTACTAAGTGCTAGAGGTTAGGACCAATATGTGGAGCTTCAAGTTGAGCAATAAAGAGTTTAGAATTTCTAATGGTGAGGGTTACTTTTATATTTTTCTAGGAATAGTCAATAGGAAAGTCCTATGGCTAGACCTTAGGCTACTAAAGAGGAAAATCTAAACCTCAACCAGAAGTGAGGTCAACAACCTTCATTAGAATTTTTCCCTCAAAGCTTCCATGACACACTTACTGTTGGCGGTGATTATACTTTCATCAAAAAATTAGGCAGAAAAAAGGTAAACTTGCTCTCTATGTCACTGAGGATGAAAATTTTTTTCTTGCTTCTTCTTGTTGTCTTGCCCTCATTGGTAAATTCACTTATGACATTCCTAAAGTGGAGATTATTAGAAGAGAATTTGATATGTTAAAATTAAAAGGGTGGTGGAAAGTTGGTATTATTGATGGTAGACATATACTCATTCAATTAGCTAATGATGAATATTACACTCTCCTCTTCGCTAAAAGGTTTATGTGGGTGGAGAACAGCTTCACGAAATTTCAAATATGTTCTATTCATTTTGATCCTAAAGCGGAGTTGCTAATTATTCCAGTATGGATTCATTTCCTAGGGCTAAAACTTCATCTTTTTAATCATGAAATACTATACTCTCTAGCTGTGCATTTGGGAAACCTTGGAAAGTGGATCATGCTACTTTTACCATTTCGAGACCATCAGAAGCACGTGTATTGGTTGAACGTGATATTACTCAGGCTTTCTGTAATGAAGATTGGATAGGCTCGTAACATTAGGGCTATTCGCAACCTGTTGAGATTGAAAGACACTCTCCTTACTGTACCCATCGTTCTATGTTTGGGCATCAAACTACTTCATGCTTTTGTATGAATCCTCAACTAAAAAACAATCCTAATGTGGGTCACACTAGCATTCCTATAAATAAAATCGTAGTTCAATCGCATGCTGATCCTATTGGGATTGAAACTAGAAATGACTCAATTGAAAAACTTGATAATAATGTTATCTCTACTTTGCAGCCTTTGGAAACGGATACAATGAATAATTGTAATGAGGCTTTTCCTTCCCAATTGATTAGTAAAGATGAGCCTTAAGGAGTTGAAGCCACACAACTGGATGACAATATTACACATAAATATTTTCAGGTCTCTAAGCATGCAGAGTTAGCTGAAATTTCCGACAATCATAAAGCTACTAGCTCTCATGAACACCCACCTCCTATGGGATCGGATGAAGCTATGTTCAATGAGGAACATGTGGATGCTAACACTACTATTAGGCACTCTTTTTTTTGCAGAACTTGCAAAAGACACCGAGCATTTCCCTCCTCCTAATATCATGGTGAATTCTTCTTTGGCTAGTTTGGCTAGATCACAGTCTGAAAAAAACACTGCTCTTGATAATGCTACATTGATGTTACATTAATTTTAGAAAACGAATGGCAAGAAAAAAAAACACTCCCGGAAAAAGGCCAAACGTAACATTGAGTTATATAGACTCAAGGCTAGTAACATCATACAGGAAAGCATCTATCACTCAGATGGAGAACAATTGGTTAACCCTACTAGGTATTCTAGAAGGGTTGGCTCACTACATCATGATTAATATTATGATTTGGAATATTAGGGGAGTGGCGGACCCTAACTCCCTTAATAGGCTAAAAAATTTGTGTAGGGTCTACAATTTACTCATATTTGCTATTTTTGAACCATTGGTTCATGTGAATTAGCACGGGATTCTTAACAAATTCAAAGGCTATTGCTCTTATTGCAACGTTAACAACAAAATTTGGATTTTTTGGAGGCTCATTGTTAATCTTTCCATTATTGAGGATGACGATCAATACATTCTTACTCAAATTTATTTTCATGGTTTTCAGGGGTGGGGCACCTTTGAGCCATGCCACTTCTGATCACAATCCTGTACTGCTCACTTTGGCTTTCACTATCAAGCCGACCATTTCTAAGTTCAAATTCCTTAATGTTTGGACTTCATATGCCACTTTTCTTGATTTGGTGAAACAAGCTTGGAATTTTGTTGGTGCTGGTTGTCCTTGGTTTGACTTGTGGCAATTGCATAAGAAAGTGGCTGCACACCTAATTTAATGGAATTACCAAGTTTTCGATAATGTTCATAAAAAAATTAAAGATGCTAAAAAAAATGTTGATTCTTTGGAAGCTCAAATTGATGCTTCTCCTCATTTGATGGAAAATGTTGCTCAAGCCCATTTAGATCTATTGGAAGCTCTTGCATTAGAGGAAAACTTGCTAAAGTAGAAAGCTAATGACTCTTGTTTTGTTGTTGGGGATAAAGACACTAAATATTTTCATGCTACCCTTAAGCAAAGAAGAAATATCAATAGCATGTAAGAGATTAAAAAAGCTGATGGAAGCATTTTAACTGATTTGAAAGAGATTTGTGATAGTGTTGTTAGCTTCTACACTGAACTATTTCACACTTCTACTCACACTACACCTGTTGATCCTACTTATTTTAAGAATGACTATGACTATGCTAATAATCTTAATTTGGTCAATCCTTCAAATGAACAGGAAATCTTGAATGCCTTCAAATCTATTTGCCCCATAAAGTATCTTGGGGTCAACATTCTCAGAGGTAGTATTAAGCAAACTCAGATAGATGAGGTGATTGATAAGATTAAACTTAAGATTAATGATTGAAGAAACATTTTCCTTTCTAATGGGGGTAGGCTTACTCTATTGAAAAGTGTACTTTGCACTCTCCCCCTTTACATGATGCAGGTTCTTAAAACCAAAAAGAGTGCTCAAATGATTCTTGAAAATATGTTTAATAAATTTCTTTGGAAGGGCACTAGAAATACTACAAGTTGGACTACGTGGCACTATGCTTGTAAACCTCTTTCTACTGGTGTGCTTGGTTTCAAAATGTTGCAACATACTATTGACATAAATATGTGTAAACTCTGGTTTAAATTTTGAAAGGTTGAGTCTCTGTGGGCTAAATTTATGAAACTTAAATACAACAAATCTTCACATCCTTCCACTATTATTTGGAAAGTAGGAGACTCTAGGCTTTGAAAAGCCATCATTGTTGCTCGTGAGGTTTCTTATCATTTCATGTTTTGGGAAATTAGAGATGGTAGTATTTCATTTTGGAAGCATGATTTGGGACTCTCTACATTTTCTAATTTGCACTCTCAATATTATGATGTTAATTTACTAGTCTCTAATTGCTGGACCAATGGTGAAAGGAATCTTGATAGGTTGAACTCTTTAACTGGTTAAATTTCTCTGCCATAGCTAGATTTCCTGTTAAATTAAACATTAAAGATCTTCCTTTATGGAAGAATCATACTAGAACTTCAGTTACTAAATGACTTTATTCTAATCTTTATTCTTTAAATCCATGGAAAAAAGCATGTTCACATTTGACAGAAACTTATTTCTCCTTCAATATCATTTTTCTTTTGGAGATACTTTCACAAGTTACTTCCTCTTGATGATATTCTGAAGTTAAAGAGGCTAAAATACAACTGCAAAAAAGATGCTGAATCTTTTAATCATCTGTTCCTTGAGTTCCCTTTTGCTAAAGAGGTTTGAAATCGTATTGGATGCTATTTTGGGATCCATTGGCCTACTAATCTGAATTTTAAATCTGCTACTGAGACTTGGAAGGGTGTTGATCCCTCCTTCAAAAAGCAATTTTGTTTTCCTGTTATTGTTTTATGGTTCATTTGGATGGCAAGAGACAGTCATAAATATGAAGATAAAGGTCACAACCCCTCTACCACTACCATCTTTGCGGATGCTCATTTTAAAAAGGCATGGAAATCCTCCTTTCGATTTGATGCTTCTCTAACTATTGGGGATAAGAGTAGGAAACCCATTTTGATCAAATGGGCACCACCCCTATGGTTGGTATAAGATTAATGTTGATGGGAGCTTTTCCAATGCCTATACGGGTGTGGGAGGGATTTTAAGAGATTTTTATGAAAAATGTATAGCTTATTTCGCTGCACCTTGTATTGCTAACTTTGCACTTGAGGCTAAAACTGCTACCATGCTTGCTTCTCTTCACTTGATTACATCTTTAAATTTAAAGGGTATTGTGGTGGAAAATGATTCAGAACTTTTGTTTAACATTCTTTTATCTAAGATTAATCTTTCGTGGTATATCATTGCCTTGCTGAACAGAATTAGATTAGCTATTGAGAAGTATAAAATGAATATTATTCTTACTTTTATATATAGATAAGGGAATAAATCTACAGATTGGTTAGCCTAATGGAGATTGCAAAATACTTTTGTTGGTAACACTCCTCCCTCTTTCTTGCATAAACTTATTCAAAATGATTTGGAGGTTCCTTTTGTTTCTCGGGTTATGGATCTCAACATTCTATTGGGCCTTCTCCTTTGGGTTTTAAAGTTGGAAGGTATTTTATGTCTACTTAGGATTAAGATTGTGGGAGCCTAGAACTGGTATTATCTGTGTTCTTGACTTTGGCTTCTCAGTTTTGTGCCTATAAAGAAGAACCCCACTGTCTCTATTAGCTGGTTTGGGGCTTTTAGTCATACCTTTGGCTATCTTTTTTATTACACACTATCAAGTATGCGCTTACTGGTTATAGTTTGGAGCTTGGTATGATTGGTGTTGGCTGCACCACTAGTTTACTTTATGTGGGTTGCATTTTTTAGGCTCATGGGCAGAAGTGCTATATATTTTATCTATGGAGACTATGCTCCATAGGCTGGGTTATGAATTTGGTAATTGCAGCAAAGTTCATACTGATAAGCTATATTGTGAACAAATTTGATTGTAAAGCTTGCTTTTACCCTTGCGGTACTAATTGAGGATTTGAGATTATGGCCATAGACTGCCATTACTTATTGCGGTGGCTCATAGCACTACATATTATTTATATTATTTACTTGTTGTGGCTTGCTGATGTGGCTTGCGACGTATGATACAAGGCTGCCTTACAGTGGATCTAATTATTTGCACTTTATTTGCGCTTATTTTGTTAAGCTTATGGTGTATTTTTTGGTAGAGTCACATGGGCATGATTATGGTTTTCTGAGGTTTCCATTTTCTTTGTACAATTGGGAAGAATGCATCATGATTGATGCTTGGAAGGATTTTGGTGCTGAGGTAGTTTCTTTGCATGTCTACTGTGACTTCAATTTCTTTTGGAGTTTATTTTGCATGGGTTTTAGGCTTGACAGTGGCCATTTTCCTTGGTATGAGCAATGCTTGATTCGTAGCTTGGGTATTCTGGAGTTTATTTGGGACTAGCATTTACGGTTGGATGCATGATATTATTGCTACACATATTTTAATTTTTCTACTTCTTCTATCTCTTTTTGGTCTGTTTTTATGCGGGCTCACTGGTAGAATGCTTTGGCTTGGCTTATGTTTCGGGGGCCATCTTATTATTTGCACTGAGCTTTGGATCACACTGCTGATCACTCTTTTGTCTTTGGATGGGAGGTCTCTCATCGTTACGGATCTTGGGGCTCTGCACTTCTTTGGTGACTGGATGATTTCTCCTTGTGGCCATATACTATTAATGCATAATTATTGTTACCTGCTTATTTTATTAACTATTTTGCTATTTTGATAGGGAGTTCTCTTACAGATATCTGGAGATGTGGAACTCATATGCTTGATGTCTGTACTGCCCACTTATGGTTATTCCATGGAAGATGGATTTTGTTTTCCTGGGAGCTGTTAATAGAGATTGGCCTACATTATCATGCCCAATATTACTTAAATATTATTGATGCTAACATCGATTGTTGCATGTTTTGGCAGGAGTCGCTGGATATATCTTGGACTTAGCTCTTTCGGTTTAAACAATTTTTACTTTATTTTTCATTATGGAGTTTGATATACATGTAAATTTTTGTATACATGTATATTTTGGGTAGGCCTCCTTCGTTAGTATACTTTTAGGGTCTACACATGTATTTTACGCTTTTTGCGTGGTGTAGTAATGCGGACTGTGGAACCCCGAGGTTTTGATGTTTCTATTTTGTTACTAGTCGAGGTTTCACTATCCCTCCTCATTTATCTATGTTTTTTTTTACTTTTAACGCGTAAAGAGCCACGAGCTTCTCTTTTAATAATATATATATGTATATATATATATAAGGGATTCCGATTTCGGTGACCGACAACTTCTACAGGACTCCCCTCCTAAAAATATTTTGCCCAAAGCTTCAGGCGACTCCACTGGGGACTAGCTTTTCTCTCCATTTGAATCAGGGAATTTTATCTTTATATATCGGTAATGTGTTCATGTCCCTTATGGACCAAATTACCCTTCTTACATTGGCATGCTTCACTCATTTCTTTCTTGGGTAAGTATGGCAACACTTTTAGACTTCAGGACCGTCTGTTCAATCACCTCTGAATAGAGAGGCTCAAGAGTTCATTAGGACTTTTAATATTTGTGTGGGTGTGTTGGTTGACTAGTTCAGCCTGGGCAATATGCATTGTAAAGTTGGTCCCGCACTGGGTCCTAAGACTTTACTTTCCCTTTCATCTCTTTTCGGATTTGATTTGTTATTTTATAAATTAAATCAAATTATGTCATGCTACACTTGCCCTTTAAACGTTTCTTACTTAATTAATTAAATTCTTCTACTTCCAATTTAATTTTACTAAATTTAAAAAAAAATTCAAAAACTAAAATTAAATAAAAAATTTGCTCAGTCTACAGAGCGACCTTTTTTAATTTTTAGTGTTCACACTAAAATTACAAGGTATTGGTCAGATGACTAACCCAGAGCTTTCTTTCAATATTGCTACAATGGCATTCCCTATGCTCACTTTCTCTTGCAACTTGTCGACGAGCCGTGATGCTCGCAATGTCGCTCCCGCTATCAAGTTTGGAGCCAGATTCGATGAACTGGAAGTCATGCTCGAAAAGGCTCCCTTTTTCATAATGAAAGTTACCGCTCTGGAAGTTCAGGAGCCATCTGCTGCCCTCAATATTTCCCTTATTACAACAAGGTAAAGACTACTGCCTCAACACCTGCTAAGTCTGTTGTTCCCATTTCTGCTAAGGGAAAAGTGGTCATGATCGTTGAAGATACAATCGAACGATTCATCATCCCACCATCAGTATTTGAAGTTGGATTGAGTTCGAGTACTGCGCCATTAACTCAATCTCAAAGAAGAAATTGGATCATGTAATTTTCATGCAACGAAACCGATGAACTTTCTCCAGTTGAAAATTCTAAATCAAGCAGAGTTTCTAGAGTTGGAAGACATAGGAATCGAAAAGTGGCGACTATTCCCTCGTTTTCCTTTATAAAATATGGTTTGGAGTCAGTTTTTAAGAGTTATACGGAGAAGAAACCGCACGGAGAAAAAACCGCCAAAAACCGTCATTTGACATGTATTAAACATTTTCGGACCTGCGGTGCATCATGAGTCAATCTAGCGCATCATGCGCCAGCTTATGGAAAGTGGCACATCATGAGCCAATCTGGCGCATCAAGCATCAGTTCCAAAATTTTTGCCATTTTGATTTCAATCCAATAAGTTCTTTATTTTTCCATAAAATTAGGCATATAAAAATGTTACTAAATATTTTATTAAATACATGAACTACTTAAAGATATAAACATTAATATACATGAAATATTTCGAACTAAACAAACTTTAAAATAAACTAAACAACGATACAAATGGGTTGTCACCCATAAAGCGCTTGGTTTAATATCGTTAGCCCAACATTCTCAGCCTTATTCTAGGTGACCCAATATAACTGTCTCTTTATAAGCTGGTTTTTGACCATCAAAATATGATTTCAATCTATGCTCATTTACTTTAAATATTCTTCCAGACTTGAGGACTTTAATTTTAACCACTCCATAGGGATAGAATTTTATAACTCTGATTGACCCTTTCCTCCTAGACTTTAATTTTCCAGGAAATAATTTCAATCTTATATTGTATAATAAAATTTCTTGTCCAGGTTCTTGTCCAGGTATATTGTATAATAAAATTTCTTGTCCAGGTTCAAATTCTCTTTTTATTATCTTCAAATCATGTTTTTTTTCATCTTTTCCTTATAAATCCTCACATTATCGTAGGATTCATTCCTAATTTCTTCAAGCTCATTCAATTGCAATAATTTTTTTTCACCAGCTTCTTTCAAATTGAAATTGAATCCTTTTATAGCCCAATAAGCTTTATGCTCCAATTCAACTAGCAAGTGAGAAGTCTTCCAAAAAATTAATCTACAAGGGGGCATTCCTATAGGTGCCTTATAGGATGTCCTATATGCCCATAATGCAGTATCTAATCTAGTTGACCAATCCATTTTACTAGGATTAATACTCTTTTCCAATATTCTCTTAATTTCATGATTAGATACTTCAGCTAAACCACTAGTCTGGGGATGATAAACAGTTGCAATTTTATGCATTATATTATATTTTCCACCAATCTTGCAACCGTTGCATTTCTAAAATGAGATCCTCCATCGGGAATGATTACTCTCAGCATTTCATATCTTGTAAAAATATTTTTAATTAAAAATTTTGAAACACTCTGAGCATCACATCGAGGTAAAGCAATTTCTTCAATCCATTTTGAAATGTAATCCACTGTAATCAATATGTATATATTTCCAAATGAGGGTGTAAATGGTCCCTAAAATCCAATCCCCATGTATAAAAAATTTCAATTTTCAAATTAACACTTAGAGGCATTTCATTTCTTCTTGAAATATTACCTACTCTGACACTGATCACATGTTTTGATATATATGTTAACATCTCTAAATAGAGTAGGCCAATAAAATTCAGATTGTAAAATTTTATGAACAATTCTGTCATTCCCAAAATGTCCTCCAAATTCAGAATCATGAAATTTTTTAATAATCTCTTCAATTCATTTATAAAATACACATCGTCTCATCATTAAATATTTACATTGCTTATACCTAGGATATTTTTTTTTAAAATAAAATTTTAAAATTTTAAATTTAGTATAATATATAATGTAATTATAATTTTGTGAAATGGTATTTTTTTATTATTTTTGGGAAATGATGAGACCGAATAGATCTCATATATCTAATAGTTTAAATAGCTAAGCACAATACCATAAATGATATATCATTTTAAAGGATGAACGTATCGCTTATTGATAGGCTTAACTATCTAAACTTAAAAGGTTATGACTCTATTTTGGTCTGTGAAATTTATAGCCGACAAATTCCCCTATCTAATACATAGATTAGACAGGGTTTAGATTAATCTAAGTTCTTAATTCTCTACAGAGGCAAGCCCCTATAGTTAATTACATCTTAGACAATCGAAGTGACCTAAGAAAACTCTCAATTAAGATCAGAGTTTTGTCTTCAAGAATTCAACGTTTAGGCCTCCATGATTGTTCATAGGAAAAGTCAAATGGGATAGGTTAAAATAGGGATAGTTATTTTTGGAATCCAAAGGAGTGAAAAGTTGGAGATGTCAAAGATACTGAAGGAGATTCAGTGACATCTCAAACTAACCTATGGTTTGGCTTTACATCTTTGAAAGAGAAATTATTTGATATTTTAGTCTTGAAAATTATTTAACTATTCAGGACTTGTGTCCACATTTCATATGTAAATAACACGAGGAAGAAGGAAGAGTTATGCCCTACCAGAGGATGACATTGGAATCCTAAAAAGTTTAGGACTTATATCATATGATATAAAATCATAGAAAGTCTGAAAAGATAGTGTGAGGATTTACGTCGTACTGGACAAACAACATTGACATCCTATAAGTACGTTATTTAAATCTATTGAAGCTCGATTCTATTTTATTTTCTGAACATCCTATAAGTAGGTTTCTCATTCTATTTTCTGTTATCACCTCGACTGCCATCCGAAGGTGAATCTTCACTTGACCATGTGGTTATCTTGTTCCAGGAAATGTATGAAGAAAAGAGAAAACCATGCGTTGAACAACATATTCTAGGGGATTTTATGAACATACTAAAAGGTAGTAACTAAAAGCAAGAGTACAGACAAATGTATATACTACAGTGCAAAGATAAAAAAAGGCTATGTAACAAAGTACGGTAAAGAAAGGTAAAAAGAATATGCAGAAAGGTACAATATAATATAAAAGAAAAGAAATGTACAGTAAAGAAAGAACTATGCAATACTAAAAGTAAAGAAATTGAAACAACTAAAACTGTACCTGGTTAATTCTGGCGAAACTACAAAACAAATTACAATTGCATAATATAAAGGGATTAGATAAACATTTGCAGATTATAAAATAAAAGGTAAATGATAAGCATATGAAAAATTTAAAGTGGAATATATGATCTTAATTTGGGGTTAGGCTCAGACTAGACTTCCTTTTTCTTTTATCTCAATCGCACATGCAACTGATATGTTGAAGTCAACCTATCAATATCGACTAGAGGTCACCAACGAATCACCCCTATAATCAGGCAGTCTTAGAACCTGTCATTCAATGTATGTGCGAGTCTAAATATTATCTAGACTTATCTTATTAAAGATACAAAGTACCTCTAGAAGATATTATCTGAACTTATCTGGGTATAGTGCACTTATATGTGATGTCAGGATATGTGATGTAAAGTATCTGAACTTATCAATCGATGGTATATAATGCATCAATGCCTAATAAGTGATATTAATTATGCAGTATCTGAGCTTTCAAAATAAGTGTAATATTTATTCTTATAGCATCTGTCATGTAGGATGTGATGTATAGTATGTGATGTGTTACAAATGTAATATCTGTCGTGTATGGTGTGATGTGTAGTATGTGGTGTGTTACAAATGTAATATCTGTCATGTGGGGTTTGATGTGTAGTATCTATTGTATAGTGTCTATTGTGTAGTGTCTATTGTGTATCATGGTATTTTTTGTGTAGTATCTAGGCTTATCTGCTAAAGATATATTGTGGTTGTTCTTTTCACAAGTGTAGCATTTGTGGATCTGTTCTTTTCACAAGTGTAGTATTTGTAGTATCTATAGTATCTGTAGTATTTATTCTTTTCTAACTACTAATTCTCAAGCTTTTTGAGGAAGGGTCGAGGCTATCGACGACTTAAAGAAGTGAAAGGGCATCTCACTAATTGAATATTGATTTTTTATATTTTCAGCTATAAAGAGCTAATCAATGGTTCTTTGCATCATTGCCTTTACCCGACACCTAGAACATATAAACCACTTTAATATTCCATATGCTCCTTTTTCTTGAATGATAATTTATTATTCAAATGATGGAAGCAAAAAGTATAAATTCCAAAGATAATCTTTCAGAATTTCTAAATTCAAATTAGATGAATAAAGAAAACTTGCTATAAATACTTTTTTTTTTACTAAAAGAAACCAACTGTAGCTCTCCAACAGATATTAAAAAGGGCATTATATTTTGGTCACTTCAAGCCAAAGAACTTGACATTTCAATCTTCACAACAATATTGAACAAATGGATATATCATCTAATTATCCTTCATAAATAAGAAGAGTGATTAGTAGAGAGGGAAGCAAGAGACAAATTCTCAGCACAACGCAGAAATCCATCCGTCAACAAGCAAAACCGAGCTCAGCAAAGGGGCAAAACCAATCCATCACTAAAAAAAAAAATGAGCCTAGTAAAAAGGGACAAAATTAAGCCACCGAAAAGTAAATTACATAAAGTCTTAAAACCTAATGTTCATATCCAACATATATCTTGAATAGGGCAGGTAACAGGAAGTAAGACCGAGCAGTTAAAATAAATTTCTAAGGGCCCCAAAGTTCAATAAAATTTACCTGTATATATTTCAAGTAGGGGAACAATAGGGAAGAATAAAATAAACCCCCCCCCCCCCCCCCCCCCAAATACAATTTTTTCAAAAACTTCAATATCAAATCAATTTAGTAAGGAAATCGCAGCCCATAAGGCTAAAACAGCTCGGAAATCCTTCATTTAAGGCCCAAGTAGTAAAGAAAACTATCAGTTAATATAAAAAGATGCCTAAATAAATGTTCTCGAGTGAAGCAGTAGGAGAGATAACCAAATTAACATAGGAGAGCCCTCACATAGTAGGTCTCGAGTAGAGCAACAAGAAACAACCAAGCTAACAACAAAAGGTGCCCAAATAGGTGTTCTCGAGTGAAGCAGCAAGGTAATAACCAAATTAACATAGGAAAACCCTCACATAGCAGGCCTAGGGTAGAGCAACAAGGAAACTACCAAGATAACAACGAGAGGTATCCAAATAGGTGTTCTTGAGTGAAGCAGCAAGGGAAGGCCACCAACAAACACCAAAAAAGATCACAATTGAATGCTCATGGAACAAGAAAAATCAAGGGAAACCACCAGTCCCAAAACAAAGAAATTTCAAAAAATTAAAACAAAAATTTACATTCAGCACATATTTCAAACTGTGCAACAGTTATAAGAAGCAAAACGAAACCCAAAAAACAACTTCCTCAGTATGAAAATAGATTTCAATATGTATTCGAACAAGAGTAGCAGCATAAGGAGTAGAACTGTGCCACCAAACAGCTATTCAAAACACCAAAATATTCCAATATTTATACTCAAATAAAGGGGCAGCAAGAAGAGCAAAACCAAGCTTCAAACAACTATTCAAAACACAAAAATATTCCAATATTTATACTCAAATAAAGGGGCAGCAGGAAGAGCAAAATCGAGCCCCAACACTGACTACTCAAAGCAAAAATGATTCCAACATGTGTTCAAAAAGTAGCAGTAGTAATAAGAATAAAATCGAGACACTAAAGCAACTGCCCAAAACCAAAAAATGATTTCCAATGTGCATTCAGATAAGGCAAGAAGGGGAGCTAAAATTACAGCTCCAAGACTAATTCTTAAAGCCAAAATAAATGGTACCCAATATGTATTTGAATAAAGCAGCAAGAGGAATAAAAATTGTAACACCAAACTGCAATTCCATATCAAAATAAATCTCCCAACATGCTTTCAAATAGAGGTAGCAAGAAGTACGAAAACCAGTCCCAAAACAGGTGTTCAAAACGCAAAAATAGTCTCTCATATATGTTCGAATAAGGGACAGAAAGAAGCACAGAAAACCATCCCTCTAAAACTGATCAAAATTATAAAATAGATTTCCAACATCTTCATTCAAGTAGAGGCAATGAGAAGAACAAAAAGACGAGCCCAAAATTGACTCTCCATAACCAAAATGTTTCCAATACATGCATTCAAATAATGTAGAAAGAAGAGCAAGAATTCAGCTCCAAATAAATGTTCAGATCAAACAAATGTGTATTCAGATAGGGCAGCAAAATTCGCCGAAATTCAGCCCCAAATAACTGTTCAAACTAAACCTAATATGTATTCAAATAGGGCAGCGAAAGTAGCAAGAATTCAGCTCCAAGTAACTGTTCAAACTAAACATAATATGTATTCAAATAGGGTAGCAAAGTAGCATAAATTCAGCCCCAAGTAACTGTTCAAACTAAACGTAATGTATATTCAAATAGGGCAGCAAAAGTAGCAGGAATTCAGCCCCAAATAAGTGTTCAAACAAAAAAAAAAGAATCTCCAAATATTTATTCTAATAAGGCAACAAGAGGAACATAAATGGTCCCCCTAAACTATTAATCAAAACTAAGAAATAAATCTCCCATATGTATTCAAATAGAAGTAACAAAAGGAACAGAACTGCAGCCCCAATCTGTCAAAATTGTGATAAAGAATAATCAAATTTCAAATTTCAAAGACAAATGTAATCTAACCTTGGCTTCTTGCTAACTCAAGAAATAAGAAGAGTAAGAAAGATCACGAGATAAAAGCCTCCAACAAGTTTCTCCAAAATCTCAAAACAAAAAAAAATTTGCCCGCCCAAATGCTCCCTAAAAGGGGTATTTTTCGCTAAGCAAGGGGAAGAGATGCTCACGGTAAGGGACACGTACAAACCCAAAAAATGAGGGTTACCAAATTCGTCGCTCAGGAAAAACCGTTACAAGAAAGTGACTGGCAGTTATGACCCGAGACAAAGGTCAATCGCAAGCGGAGAGGAAGGAGATGATCGGAGAAATCGGAAAGGGAGGCTTCACTACTCGGCCAAGAAGATCAAAGAGAGCTAAAGGGAGCTAGGGCATGGTTCAACCCCAAAAGGAGAAAGGGGAGGCGTGTCTGTGAGAGGGAGTTTAAACCCTTTTTATTTAAAAAAAAATTATTATTTTTTATCAAAATAAAATATCAAATTTTGTGCAACTCATTCATGTGAAGTGCCCCAACAAAGTAGGTGTCCTTCCAAGCTAAAATTGACGTCTTGGATGCACCGTTTCATCATCCGGGGTCATCTGAACAAATTCGTCGACAATTACAAAAAATTAACCTCAGTTTGTGCGCGTTGCAACAAAAAAAATTATTTTTGTCCGATCAGAGCCGTTCAATGAATAAAATAAAAAATGTTGAACGGTCCTCGTTTAAGTGACAACTAAAGTCAAACACATCGCTCGTGGTGGCAAGTCAAACGTTGCATACGTCTGGTGTCCACCTATGTCTTTCAAATTTCTGTAGGAGTTTAATTTGAGCTTCAATATGTCAGCTTTTCAATCGACTCAATCAAATAGTGAGCTTCTAAAATCACCCATATAAAACTTAAAAAAGTGAAGAAATAGCTCAAATCTCTAAGTGGTGTAGATCCTGGTCTAGTCCTCTGGGAGAGTCAAAATAAAAAAATCCTAGGGTATTTAGGGAAGAGAAAAGAAGACCTCAAAATGAGATCAACAAATGGATTTTTGCTACATGAGCATGGTGTGCTACACGAGCATGACGTACCTATTGGTGTTGGCTGAAATGATCAACAACATCTCGAAAGAATGTCCAAGTAATCATACTTGGGAGAAATCAAATGTCAAATTCTAATTGAGGTGAAGCAGGATTTTCGCTGGGGATGGGCATATATATTTTGAAATTGCTGCTGTGAATTTAAATTTTCAAATGACTTTTGAAACATGTGTAAATGAAAGATTCAACATTTGATCATTTTTCAATTTCCACCTTCTCTTTTTCAACTTCAGTTTTTTTTTCACTATTATTTCGAATTCTTTTCCATTACCTAATTGAATAGCCTTAATTTGCTCTTTATTTTGATCATTCAGATTGATTTCAACATTGCTAGGTAGAGTTCTTGGAGCTCTATTACTAAGCATCGTAGCCATATGTCCCATTTGAGTTTCCATATTTTTAATTGCTGCTCCTTGACTTTGCAATTGATTGCCCATGTTTAAAAGTAATTCTTTCATAGATAATTTCTTCTCCTTAAATTACCCATGTTTAAAAGTAATTCTTTCATAGACAATTTCTTCTCCTTAAATTGTGAATTACTCTTTAAACCTGAAGGTTAAGAAGGTTTATAATTAGGGTTTCCCTAGTTGTTCAAATTTCCTGATGGGTTTGCTGAAGTGTTCCCCCACTTTAGATTAGCAGTAGCAGTATTACTATTATTCCAACTTAACTTTGGGTGGTTTTTTGAACCAAGATTACAATAGTTTGAATATGGATTTTTGGGTCTATTATTTATAGCATTCAATGTTTCATAGGATGATTGAGAATACACTATTTGTTCAAATGAATTTTACTTTAACACCGGAGGCATTTTATATTAGTTCATTCTGCATTGATCTATTTTCTTTAAGAGGGCAGTAATTTAAGCAACTGTCATGGATATTGCATCAGAATCATGAATACTAGCTACTTTTTTAGGATTAACCCATTCAGAGGGCCATTAAAAATTATTAGTAGTAATTTTCTCTATTAAAGAATATGTCTCTTCAAAAGGTTTTAATATTAGTGATCCATTAGCAACAACATCAATAATCAATCTAATAGATCCAACTAATCCATTATAAAATATTTGAATTATTAACCTATTTGGTAGAGCGTGACGTGATCATTTTCTAAGGAGATCTTTAAATCCTTCCCAAGCTTCATAGATTGATTCCCCTTCAAAATGACAAAAAGATGCAATATCATTTCTATGCTTAGTAGTTCTCGATGGAGGGAAAAATTTTGACAAAAATTTCTATGATAGTTCTCCCCAAGTTCTGATAGATCCATGTGCTAATGAATTTAATCACACTTTAGCTTTATCCATTAGTGAAAAAGGAAAAAGTTTAAGTCTAACGACATCATTTGACACTACCACAAATTCAAATATAGCACACTATTCTAGAAAGCTAGCAAGGTGTAAATTAGGATCATCATTTGGTGTCCCACCAAACTGACTATTTGTACCATTTGGACAATAGCAAGTTTAAGTTCAAATGAATTAGCAGTTAAGCTAGGATTTTGAATGGTTAAGTGAATTTCATCTGATGTAGGGTTGGCACGGTTAATGTTCATTTTCATTTAAGTTGTTCATCATTTTGTTCAAATTTCAAAATTCTTTTTTTTGCTTCAGAATTTTTCTAACAGTACGTTCTAACTTTGAATCGTAGAGCACTAATCATTCAGATCCAATACTACACATATAAAAACACACTAAACACTCTTAAAGCAAGTAAGCACAGACAATTGCAAATTAAGAAATAAAGGTTTTTTTTAAAGTACTACTAATTTTACTGTTACATTTTCTATATTCCTTGACAACGACTCCAAAAACTTGGCCGCAACTTTCTAAATTCTTCGTTTCTAATTTAGTTTTTATATATTATCTTTTGTCACAGCTTTGAACATAAGTATAAGTATCACTAAATTAATACAAGGCTCTAGTGGAGTTCTGGTTATTGATCCTACAGGGAATACAACGGGACTTTAAAGTGAAAAATGTAGTGTGGAAAGCTAAAATCCAATTCACAATGTGCGTACTGAAAATATTAAAGTCACTAATAGTATAAAGATGATTAAATATTCAAGTTCATTAAAGTACCAACTAAGCTTCTAAGCAAGTTATCTAACACCAAACAAAGTTTTTGTGTTGCAAGTTTCAACTATGGAGAAGACGTTCTCCCCCTTACAATGATGTTGTGGTGAGTGAAAGATAAAGATTAGTAGGATATTGTGTTGTGCAAATAGGAGCATTCCTATTCTTTACCCTCTTTCAAGTGCTATAATGAGGATACTGGTTGTCACTCCATAGCTACGACTTCCCTTCCTCTGAAGGCTAACCCTTGCTTTAGTTTACAAACACCAGGACCAATTTGGGAATTTTGGCCTGTCACTCTAAAATCTCCAATTCTACGCCCAATAAAATATATTTCCCAATTTATTTGCATTCAACCCCCATGAACATTACCATCCATGAGAATTTAATGTGATATTCACCATTATTATAGAATACATAGCCCTTTCGGATCATATGATTCATAATAAATCTTAACAATTCAATTGGCCAGATAAAAAATTAAATGAAGCACTAAGTGTAAAATCATCACAACATTTTAGCATGAATTCAGCACAACTAATCTAAATCATCATATCACCACATCTCATTACAAGGAGAAAGTCAATGAAATCTACTTAAAACTCATGAGTAAGATATAACAAAATAAGGATTTAATATTTAAAAGCAACATCATACAACGATAAGAAGTAAATACAACTTATCTCAATTTCTTCCCCAAGCAAATCCCTTGAAGTTCCTTCAAATTCTCTTCTCTCTTTGGAACTCCACACAATTCTTTCTTTAGACGAATAAGGGAGAAGAAATCTCTCACTTTCCTTCTCCTCCTACACTCCTTAGAGAGGAATCCAACACAAACCCTAACTCTCTCACACTCTCCAAACAAGAAGAAACACTCTCCCCCCACACTCAAAGCCTTGAATTTGGGCACCAAAAGCATTTTAAATTCCTTTATAATGAATTCCTCAAGAGATTTCCAAAGCACCCCTTCAAAATCCATCTAAATACATTGAATTTGGGCATAAGTTAGCTTTGGGTGTCGCCGACGCTGGATAGGGCACCACTGACACTCAATTATTCAAATCATCCCATAATCTCTAGAAATGAGTGTCGCTAGCACCCATTCTAGCATTTTTGGTGCCAATAAGCAGGTTTGGCCACTTTGTCTCTTTTTGCTCCAAATTCATTCCATTTTTGCTTCCTTTGGCTTCAAACACCTAAAATCATCACACCTACAACAAAACATTAAAAATACCTTCCTTTAAAGTGTAACATCACCAAAAATGAGTAAAAATACCTTTAATAAATCCAACATATTTTTGGTGTATCACTTCACTACACCAGTGCATTAAGTTTTATAAGGATAGAAATGAACACTGCATCAAGGGAGATCTACAACCATTCTCGATTCATGAAGAAGGCATCCACGAAGATACCACCTACTATGTTCCTCCAAAGAAGACTGTCTTTTTTCAAGAAGTTGTGCCAAGTTAGATTGAAGACTCACAAGGACCACAGGAAAGTGACCATTCAACTCCGCTTCAATGATCTTTAACTACTCCTTTGTAATGAGTTCATGGAGGTTCTCTTAGCCCACAAATCCAAGATCAAGCCTGTGGACATGTGTAAGGAAGAACTAACATGATTGTTGAATGGACAAAACCAACCATCAGTCCGATGAAGAAGTAATGGTAATAAACCAAAAGAAGTAATGGTAATAAACCAAAAGAAGCCGTAGTTCAAGATCTCCTTGAAGGATATGGAGAAAAGAGAATATGAGTCAATGTATGATCAGATCAACCACTACGTGCAAGCAGCCATGACCTTAACTCTGATTCATTTTCAGAGAGACTAGAGGTCAAGGAAGTGCAGAGTGTTGGTTTGAAGTTGATTAAATTTTACTGTGCTTCTCCTTCTACTAATTATGAAACTCATGCAAACTTAGAAGAAGATATTACTAAATTAATGGAATTATCATTTCGATACTTTTCTCCATGTGTATAAAAAATATATCAATAGGGTTATGCGCTGAAACAAATGCCGAAGGATAAATTGTTGCTCTTTGAGAAGTTATAGAATGTTAAAGGTCAAACTCTCAACTCGAAAGATTGTCTCGGATTTGGTATTATAGGACCGGTCAATGATTTGGAATTTTGCATGGATGTTACAAGTGAATTGGAATAGGATTGTCTCAATGTTGAAGATGATTTTGAATACTTTCCAATAGATGAAGCTCTGCTAGAGTTAGAGGAGGAATATAAGTCAACAGTTAACGAATTGAAGGAAGTTAATCTCGAAACTGAGGAGTAGCCTCACCCTACATTCATAAATTATCTACTCAGCGAGGAAGAGTCTACATATTTGATCAAGTTACTGTCATAATGTCATAATTCAAGGATTGCTAATTCAAGGATTGCTTTACTTGGAGCTATGATGAAATGCAGGAATTATCCTTGGAAGTTACAGTTCAAAGGCTTGGAGTAGACAAGAGTATGACCCCAGTGAAACAAGCTCCAAGATAAATACGTATCAATATAGAACAACAAGTGATTTCCAAGGAGAATAAATTAATAGATGCTAACGATGTGCAAGAAGAATAGTACCCCACATTATTGGCCAACATTGTACCTGTTAAGAAGAAAAATGGACAAATTCAGGTGTGTGTGTCTACTTCAGAGACTTAAAGAAATGATGTCCAAAGGATAAGTTTCTGCTACTGATACCAGAGTTAATGGTGGACATCGCATCGACAAATGAGATTTTCTCCTTTATGGATGGATCGTCTGATTACAATCAAATTAAAATGGCTCCAGAGAACAAAGTACTTATAGCCTTGAGAAAATTGATTGGAATCTTTTGTGATACAGTGATGTCGTTTGGGTTAAAGAATGACGAGCAACATACCAGCTAGCTATGAGGAAGATTTTTTATGGCCTCATCCACAACCAAATGGAGTGCTACTTGGATGAATTGGTCATCAAAAACAAGGAATGAATAGACCACCTGTATAATTTAAGGAACATATTCAAATGATTACACCAATATAATTTTAAGATGAATCCCTTAAAGTGCACATTCGGTGTTACCTCCAAAAATTTTCTAGGATTCATTATCCAACATTGAGGAATCGAGATCAACAAAGAGAAGATTAAAGCTATCTTAGAAATGCCACCTCCCATAGCCTTGAAACAGCTACGATCCTTTCAAGGTAAATTGACATACCTAAGATGCTTTAAATCACATTTGTCAGGAAGGTGTCAGCCCTTTTTGACTTTACTCCTAAAGAATGCCACATTCTTTTTGGGGAAACCATACGAGTGAGCTTTCAAGGAGATTAAAATACTTAATGATGCCTCCTATTATGACAGCCCCTATCCCAGGAAAATCGTTGATACTTTATACTGCGGCCTTAGACTACTCTCTCGGAGCCCTATTAGCCCAACTCAATGATAAGGGTAAGAAAAACACACTCCACTATTTGAGTCAGCATCTAATACCAGCAAATTTAAAGTATCATCCAATTGAGAAGCATTGTCTAGCTTTGATTTTTGTCATCCAGAAGCTTAGACATTACATGCTTTCTCATATAGTTACCCTTGTTTTGAAAGTTAAGCCATTGTAATATTTGATGACCCATCCTATGCTTTTTGGAAGGTTAGCAAGGTGGTCAATGATCTTATTGTAATTTAATAGAGCCTTTATGCCTGTTCAAGTTATCAAAAATAGATTTTGGTGGATTTCCTCGAAGCACAACCACTATCAGCTGGGTCCCCTCTCAATGATGACCTGCCAGAAGAACATATACTACATGTGGAATCATCACGTGCTAGATGTTAGGAGATGTACTTTGATAAAGCTTCATCAGTTAGAAAAGAAAATGGATCACAGATAGTTATACCATGCAAAGAAGGGATTGGTTTGATTTTCATAACACCACATCAGGCAATGTTTAGATTCTTATACCGCCGAAAAGAGCTGTGTACCAACAATGAGGCAAAGTATGAAGCTTTGATCATTATAATATAATTGACAATATCAATAAACATAGCGGACATTTCCGTCTAAGGTGAGTCACAACTCATCATTCAACAAGTTGCCGGACAGTACAAGATTTTGAAGCCGAGACTAGTAGAATATCAACAGTACACAATGATGTTATTAGAGATAATTCCCAGTGTGACACTGTACATGTTTCCTTGGGGAGAAAACACCTATGTTGATGCCTTAGCCAAGCTTGCTAAGGAATTAGCGTGTACAAATAAGGAATCCATTGATATTACAATAAAATGACATCAAGTTCTATCATAGATCAACCTTGGCAGTTTGCATAAGCTTGGAAAGGAATAAATAATAGCTATGATGACTGACAATACCGAGAATTGGTGCAAGCCATTCATAAAATATTTCTAAATGGGAAAGCTACCATCTGACAAGCCAGCAGTGCATCAGATAGCAAAAAGAGCTCTATCATATGCCTTGACAGACAATGTCTTCTATAGAAGATCTTTTGATCATATGTGGCTGAGATGTTTGAGTAGAGCAGAAGCGAAAAATATGGTCAAAGAAGTACATGTCGTATTGTGGGTGCTCACCAGTCAGCGCCGAGATGAAGTTTAAGAGACTTGGATATTACTAGTCGGCAATGATGAAAGATTATATGGAAATGACTAAGAAATGTCATCAGTGCTAAGTACATGGAGTGGTCCTGCACCAACCACCGAATGTGCTACATCTGACAGTCCCATCATGGTCAGTTGAGTGTTAGGGTACGAATATAGCAAGACTTATATACTCTCCATCTTTAAAATAGCACAAATTTATTCTAGCAGGTATAGATTACATCTCTATACAGGAAGAAGTAGTGTCATTACAAGAAGTTACAGAAAAACATGTTCAGTTTTTTAGAAATCTGATCATCTACTATTTTAGTGTGCCACGAAAAATTATTTTAGCCAAAGGGTCAACCATTAAGAGCACCATGATCAATAGTTTTGTCAGACAATGTGAGATAGATTAGAGGAATTCTACGATCTAATATCACAGGGTGAATGACCTAGCTGAGGCTTTCAACATAATTCTCATGCAAATTATAAATAAAACATCAAATGATAACAAAAGAAAATGGCATGAGAAGTTATTAGAGGCTTTGTAGTCCTACAAGACGAGTTTTATAACTCCTACTCAGTCTACACCATATGCGTTCGTGTATGGATCTAAGGCAGTACTCCCATTGGAGGTTCAATTACCTTCTCTCAGAGTCTTCATTGCCAACCAGATTATAGTAGAAGACAATGTTAAGCTCAGACTTGTAGAATTGGAGAATCTCAAAGGGAAGCAATTAATTGTGCGGCAGAATTTGGAACTATACCAGACAAAGATGATCCAGGCCCACGACAAGCTCGTCTGCCCAAGAATATTTAAATTTGGTGACCTTCTACGTGTTCTGAGAAGGCCTATTATTGCACACTGCAAGATAGGTGGAAAGTGTGAACAAACTTTAAACAAACTTGGTAGGGTCCGTTTGTGGTAGGGAAGGCTTAATCTAGAGGATCTTATCAGCTAGTGGACTTTCAAGGTGAGGGCCCATGTTGCCGATTAACGAACAATATTTAAGGAATTATTAGGCAACATGATGAAATTCAAAAGGAATACTTGTTCCAAGAATAACTATATGGCCAGTATCTGTGGATGAATCCAAAGAAAATTTGTAAAAAAATTTTGTGAAACATAATAAATTTTAATGAAATAAAATTTTCACATCTAAGTTCCCTATTTAAATTTTAAATTTTCCAAAGTTAAATTAAATAAAATACTTGTATATTTATAATTTAAAATCTACTTAACAATGAACATATATTGTTCTTGTTCGTATTAAATTTCACTGTGATGATGTTTTCATGTCTTCTGTAGGTGAATTTCGAGGTAAAAGTTGATTTTTGCTTTTAAAGATGAATTGAATCTCGCACTAGATGAAGAGAAAGCGACACAAGGTGGCATTATAAATTTTGACCTAGATTATGGAGAAGTAAATGTGGCCCACAAAGGACCCCTGATGAGCATAGTCAAGCGCAGAAAAACAGAAGGGTTACAGTTGTTACTGAGAATCAATGCTAAAGAAGACTCATCGCTGAAGAGGAAGAAGTCAGAAAAATTTTTCAAATACATAGGACCCAATGGAAAGGGTCAGTCACCTTCAGACCATGATTATGACGCCGACAAGGGACTTAGTCGGTGCAATTTCAGATGGGGTCCTAGATGCTACATTAAGACGCAAGCAACATAAAAATGCTAACCATCACAACCACCCATTGGATCAAATAAAAAAGAGGCATGTTAGGGAGGTAGCCACAAAGCTCATGCCAATTCATGAATAAAATGTTCTTGAACAGACCTTGAGAGAGACTTCTACTAGTCCCTTAATTACAGAGGACGAGCCAGAGGTCTCCGTAGAGCTTACACCATTTTGATCCCCGAAGAAATTTGCACAGGATGCTTGAAATGCAATACATATATGTTGAGGCAATCATCATAAGCAGAAGCATTCATAGAGTGCTCAGACTTTAACGTGCTCCACTTGGAGTGTTACAGGACTTTTGAAGAATATACAACCACCTCCATGATATTCAGAAGTGTAAATCATCCAGATGTAGAGCCACATATACCACGATTTGTAGACCACGACAACCATGGATTACTTCACAGGACAAGTCAGATGAGCAAGCTGGACACTTGCAGAAGATTATTAAGTTTGATCTGGAGAAGATACACAGGTTCTGGAAATAAGAATTTGAGTATTATATAGAAATTCAAGGAAAGTTTGTGAATATCTTGGAAGGACTCGAGTTACATGATTTGCCTAAAAATTAACTACTTTATATATATATTTTATGCTCAATTTTAATGATTTTAATGATACTACACTTCTACACTTTAAAGGAAGTTTAATGATACTACACTTTAAAGGAAGATATTTTATATTTTCTTGGTTTCAGGTACAAGAAATGGACTTTTGGAGAAAATTAAGCAAATATGGTGTAATTTGGAGTAAAAATGAGCAAGAACGAAAATTCTGACTTGACACATTTTGATGTCTTTCTTTGCATAATCTCATTTACACTTCTCATACATTTTTGAATGAAATTACACTTTAAAGAAAGTTTGTTTTCATGCTTATTTTGTGGTCTATCTGTTAGGAACACAATACAACTAAAATGGGGCGAAACAAAGCTAAAACAAAGCTAAAAGGAGCAAAACCGTGGAGTTGCCGAAGGGTGGCGCCGATGGCGCCAGATTCTAGAAAATGATGAGAAATGGTGCCAACAACACCCAGAAATGGCGCTGACGACACCACGGACGGTTATTTTCCCATATACATTAAATTTGGACAATTTTTGAAAGATTTCTTTCATCATCTCTTAGGAAATTTGTTGCTACACTAAAATAGAGTGATTTTATGTCAGAAAATGTGTGTGTGAGTGGAAAAATGTGGAGAATGTTTATACATCTTAGAATAGGAGTGGAAATGTAGATTTTACCTTTTTGGAGAGATTGGAGAGGGGATTTTGAGAGAATCTGTAAAGTGATGTACTAGCATTTCATGGATCAGCGGGAGACTTTGTGGGAGAGATTTTTATCTTTCTTTCATGGGTAAAAAACTAAGTATTGTGTTCTTCATTATCTTGTGTTTTTGTAAACACTTATGTAGTAGATTTCCTTTGATGAAAAGAAGTTTTCATTGTGTTTTATTTTTATTTTTTTATGTATCTTTCTTACTCTTTATTTTTATTAAGAAATAGTGACATGAGAAGATTATGCCATTATTTTCCTTTCGCTTTTCTTCTTTAATGAGTAGGATTCACGTTTAGGATATTGTGATGCATGCCAGAAGAAGTTTTGATTATAAATGTGATGGTTTTTACTTGTACTTCTTTTACATTACAATAAAGGCCCGTTGTAGTGTTAAAATTTATTGTAATTGCATTAAAACCCAAGAGGGAGGTGTAATTCTCAACAAAGTGGAACCACATTTAAATTCCATGGATGGTGAAGTTCATGGGGGTTGAGTGCAAATAAATAGGGATATATATATATATGTATAGATATGTATATTACTGGGTGAAGAATTGAAGATTCTAGGGTGATAGACTAAAATTCTCAATTTAGTCTTAGTGTTTAAAAACTAAAGCCAAAGTTATCCTTCAAGGGAAGGGAAGTGGGAGCTCTAGAGTGAGAGCCAATATCCTCCCAGCCTAACCACAAATTTAGAGACTAAACCTAAGATTAGCTAAAGATTCTCTATAACACTTGACTGAGGGTAGAGAATTAAAATTGCTCCTACTAGGCACATAAAATATTTAATGTATCTCATTTTCTTATGTTATCCAATTCACTACATAAGAATAACAATTTTTAACATCTCAAAATTCTCCAAGCCAATTCATCCAAAAAGGGTTATGTTTATAATTAATATTTTCATTTAGGAATATTCATTAGTTGTTTTAAACTTAAGACTTACATTTAGGAGTACTTGTTAAAAAAATCACTAAATCATTCTTCCAAACTTAGGACTAATAATAGTAGACTAGAATTCGACTAAGGACTTCTTACCTCGCTTCTTCGTGGGATCAATACTTTTAAGGAAAGCCCTATATTACTTGAAGTGATACGTGCACTTGCGTAGAACAACTAGTGTGTGAAATATTTTATATATATATTTTATATATTTTATAACAATATATTTTATAACATTTTGATCTTAACAATTAATATAAATTAGGTCAAGATTTTTGTCATATTTTTTAAAGTTAATTTACTGCGTAATTTCGTGACAAGTCAAGTTTTTAGCAATGTTACAGGGGATTTAAATTGTCATAAAACACGTAGAAAAATAAAACACACTATAGGCGCATCAAGTTTTTGGCACCGTTGTCGGGGATAAAAATCTTCAAGTAGTTGTGTCAACTTAATAATTACTTGCATATAAAAAATTACATCAAGTTTTTGGCGCCATTGCCGGGTAGCTTCGGTAAGAATGTTAGGAGAGTTTTTGTTAAACTTGTAAGACATAGATTTGGAGTTTATAGTATTTTTATCTAGTGTGTTTAGTTATTGTGTGTTTATTTTAAGGAAAATTAAAAATACCAAAAATATTTTTGATATCTATCCTATTATTTACGTCTTTAAATTTGTATGTGTAGTTCAGGAGCTGTAGACTTTGGATTTTATGACTCTGATTTAGAGAGAACTTTTAGGTGGATGATGGATTAGAAAAGAATCCATGAATTTAATGTACAAATGACTGATCAATGATATAATGAATATTCAGATTTGGATTATAATTCTAGTAAGTTTGAAAGAGTAAATCCCAAGAGAGGCAAACTTTTAAGAAGGTATTTTTAGAACTTTAATTTCTTAGATTGCAGATATTGAGAGGAAGTTAGATCAATATATAGAAAGATATGCTCAAGGAACTCCAATTATTGAGAAAAATTCATTTGGATAATAAATTAAAACTAACCATGAGATACATAATTCTTATTCTGATTATTACAATCCAAGTTAGGAAAATTATTTGAATTTTAACAGGAATAATAATTTTGGAGGAGAAGACCAATTTTGGGAAAAAAATCAAGTTAATCAGATATGTAGTTGGAATAATCATGCCTATTATAATAATGAACTTTATTTTCCTAATAATTTTAACTTTAAAACCCAAAATGAGGAGAAGGATTTATTAGAAGAGGTTATCATTCAAATGGAGAGTGAGTTGGACTGTCAAGGGACCACAGTAAAGAATATGGAAAACCAACTAGGGCATTATCTATCTAGATAAATAATAGGATAAATATCAAAAATATTTTATTATTAATATTTTTGATATAGGAGATTTATATAGTAATTCAATATTTTATTATTGAATTACTATCCTATATTTGATATATAAAATATTTTTGATATTTTACCTATTATTTACGTCTTTAAATTTGTAGATCATGAAGTATCTATTTTGAATTATCTAGATAGAATCTGATCCAAAATCTGGGAGATCATGAAGTATCTTATAAAGATCCATTTCTTATAAATTTCAAGGATGATATTAATATGAAAATTAAGAAAATAACTAGAAGAGTATTGGTTCTAGAAAGAATTATGAGGAATAAGGATATGAGTCAACCTGAAAAGGAAGAGCTGAAAGAAAAAATTAAATTTGAGGACTTTGTAGGAATCCCTGGATCTGGAAAATATTGAGTGATTGATCAAAGATTACTTAAATGGAGTTTTGATCGAGGTGGAATCATTTGTCTAGCTGATGATGTTAAACAAAGTGCTTTATTGGAGGCAACCCATAGTTATCAGTGTTGTTTTATTTAGAGTGCTTAAGAGTAATGATTGTTAGTGTTGTGTTGTGTTTGCCTTAGTGTGGATTGATCAATTTGATTGATGATTGGTAGATACTAGGATTGATAGTGGTTTGATTTGCTTTTTGTGTGTCATGAGGGAAGTAATTTCTTAACTTCTTATTATGGTTAGACTTGTATGTTCTCCTATAGTAGTTGGATTAACGAGTCCACTACAACTCGGGTCTCACATGGACCTGAATTTTAGAAGAGATATTATGAATTTATTAGTGATAATTCCATCTCAATTTTGTTACTTCCTTTCTTTGACCTTATTTTCATTTGGTAGGAGTAGCTAGTCTATTTGATGAGTAATATGTGGATGAATTTACACTATCCTTATAACTACTAGAGGTGCATAATTATTGGGATATGGTGATGTCTGGTGTTGGTGCTCGAGAACTAATATATTAGGGAAATTCTTATCTTTGGGATTATAATTTAGAAAATCATTTATAAGTTTTAAATATATTTGTGTAGTGATTCCCTTAGTAAGTGGATATAAGTTAGTGAGATGTGATGAGTTAAAGGAAGAATTGACCTCATTTATCATGTGTGTTCGTGTTAGTGTTACAATAATATAAAGATTTGGAGAACACATAAATATATATATTCCTATGATGATACCTATTCTACTTGTTAGAAATTTCTTCAAATTTTATGAAGCATTTTTAGTTTATATTTACTTTCTACTAAATGTTTTCTATCTTGATAAATTATTGTAGATGTTTTTTATAAACATTTTGGTAGATAGAATTTATTATATGTTTTTCTTCCTATATATACCTTCTGTACTAAATGCTATACATGTTAAAAATCAATTTTAGGGGTAGAAAAAAAAAAATTTCAAAGTGAGTATACTTCCTTTTAGTTTAATATTATTGCAAGCATGTTTTAAGCTAGATTTACTTTCACCTGCAGTCATTCTATCCTGATTGTGAATGTATATGAATTTGATAGGATGTTGTAGTAGTAAGTAGAATCAAATTTTTCTTTTTCTTCATGCTACATTTTATGGAATTAATTTAAAAATATTTTAAAATTCAAGTTTGGGGCAAGAAAAATTTCTTTTAAAAGAAAGAATCTAAATCTTATTTGTCCTCAATTAGCTATATTTTCAAATTTTAATTTGACTGGCTTTCGATATTAGAGGCTAACTTTACATAACTATATTTGTGTTTCTAAATATATAGTAAACTTAAGTAAAAGTTTTAAATAATGAAATTTTATTCTAGAGTTAAGATGTTTGGTACGAAAGGATAATACTATGCTTTTTTCTATTTAAAGTAAAGGAAATTATAATTTTGAAGTATTAAGAATCTTAGAGTTTCATGTAGGAAGAAAAGAATGAGAGTATGAAAAATTTTCAAAGCTAATATGAATTTATAAAGTGAAGGAATGTGAAGAGTTTTTAACTTGAGTTTTTAAAGTTTTTAACTTTAAGAAGAGGATAGTGAAGTTCAAAATCATTAAAGGCTATCTAGATTTAGTAATGCTCACAAGAAAAAAAAAGGATTGAAAATGATCTTGAAAGAAAAGAAAAAGAAAAGCTAAAAGTAAAAGAAAAAAAAAGAAAAATAAAAAGAAAAGAAAAGAAAATTATCTGAGGAGAAGCTTGATAAGATGCCTAATAAAAAATTGGTTTCACTTGAATCAAATTGAGGAAGAAGGCTTTATTACATTTTCTAAGCTTGTATTTGAGTATTAGCATCCTTACTAATAAATATCTCATGAATTTCTTTTTCATATGTATATTATATGTAAATTTAATATGACAAATTGTAATTCTTCTTGAAATGAATAGAGAATCAGAAATCTTAGACTTAACTGTTGAGTATTCTTACACTTTTAGTTTTGACTTAAGTAGTTAAAAATTTTTCTTAAGTTGTGCTATTATATTTAGTAAACCAAATTATAGAAATTTAGAATTTCAACTCTGTACCATAAGTCATTTTTTATGTAGTAAAAGTGTTACTTGAGGACAAATAACATTTAAGTTTGGGGGATTTTGATACGCCTAAGTATTACCTACTTTTTCATATATATTTTATTATCAATTTTAATGATTTTTAATGATATTGCACTTTAAAGGAAGCTATTTTGCATAATTTTGGTTTTAGGTACAAGAAATGAAATTTTGGAAAAAATGAAGTAGACGAGAAAATGAAGCAAAAATGGTGCAATTTAGAGTAAAAATGAGCAAGAAAGAAAATTCTGACTTGGCTTTCTATGCTTAATCTCCTTTACACTTATCACACATTTTTGAATGAAATTACACTTTAAATAAATATTTTTCTCATGCTTATTTTGTAGGTCTATCTGTTAGGAACACAACACAACTGAAACAGGGTGAAACAGAGTCAAACGGGGCAAAACGATGGAGCTACTACAGGGTGGAACCGACAGTGCCAGAATGGGTGCCGACAGGGCCAGATTCCAGAGAAAAATAAGAAACAACACCGACAGTGCCCAGAAACGGTGCTGATGGTGCCAGGGACAGTTATTTGCCCATGAACATTGAATTTGGATGATTTTTGGAAGGTTGCTTGAGGCATCCCCTGTGAAATTTGTCCCTACACTATAATAGAGTGATTTTATGTCAGAAAAATTGTCTGTGAGTGGAAAAATGTGGAGAATGTTTATAGCTCTTAGAATAGGAGTAGAAATGTAGAATTCTACCTATTTGGAGAGATTGAAAAGGGGATTTTCAGAGAATCTGCAAGGAGAAGTACTAGCATTTATGGATCAGCAAGAGACTTTGTGGGAGAGATTTTTATCTTTCTTTCAAGGGAAAAAAAGCTAAGTATTGCGTTCCTCATTATCTTATAATTTTGTAAACACTTATCTAGTAGATTTTCTTTGATGAAAAGAAGTTTTTTGTTGTGTTTTCTTCATGCTTTGTGATGTAATGCTTTGTTGTGATGTATCTTTCTTACTCTTTCTTTTTATTAGGAAATAGTGGCATGAGAAGATTATGCCATTGTTTTCCTTTTAATTTTTATTTATAATGAGTAAGATTCATGTTTATGATTTTGGAATGCATGCTAGACGAAGTTTTGATTATAAATTTGATAGTTTTTACTTGGACTTCCTTTACATTACAATAAGGGCCCGTTGAAGTGTTAAAATTGATTGTAATTCCATTAGGACCCGAGAGGGAGTGTAATTCTCAAGAAAGTGGAAATACATTCAAATTCCATGGATGGTGAAGTTCATGGGGGTTGAGTGCAAATAAATATGGAAATATATATTGGCAAAGAATTAGAGATTCTAGGGTGATAGACTAAAATCCTCAATTTGGTCTTAGTGTTAAGAGGAAGGGAAGTGGGAGCTCTGGAGTGAGAGCCAGTATCCTCCCAGCCAAACCATGGTTTTAGAGACTAAACCTAAGATTAGCCAACGATTCTCTGTAACACTTGAATGAAGGTAGAGAATTAAAATTGCTCCTTTTTTCAAATACAATATTTAATGTATCTCATTCTTTTACGTTATCTAATTTACTACATATGAATAGCAGTTTTTAACATCTCAAAATTCTCCAAAACAATTCATCCAAAAAGGGTTATCTTTAAAATTAATCTTTTCTTTTAGGAATAATTATTGGTTTTTTTAAAATTAAGACTTACATTTAGGAGTACTTGTTAGAAAAACCACTTAAATTGATCTTCCAAACTAAGGATTAATAGTAGTGGACTAGAATTTGACTAAGGACCTCTTACCTTGCTTCTTCGTGGGATCGATATTGGGGGTCTTAAGGAAAAACCTATAGTACTTGAAGCGATACATGCACTTTTGTAGAACCACTAGTGTGTGAACTATTTTATATATTCAATAACATTTTGATTTTAACTACTTAATATAAATTAGGTCAAGATTTTAGCCATATTTAGAAAGTTAAATTACTGCGTAATTTCGGGATAAGTCAAGTTTTTTGCAGTGTTGCAGGGAATTTAAATTGACATAAAACACTCAGAAAAATAGCACACACTAGGGGGCATCAATTTCTTGCTGTCGTTGCCGGGTATTAAAATCTTCAAGTAATGGTGTCAACTTAAAAAAATACTTGCATATAAAAAATTACATCATTAGACACTAGGGTATTTTCAGAAAGTCATGAGAAGATGATTCTTGATTGCATGTTCCATTTAAGGGATAGATGTCGAGCAAGATTATTAAAGAAGTCGTATTCAGAGCCACAGATATGGATGCGAGGCAAAGGCAGGATAACCATCCAGTGTGGTTGTTGTTACAATTCATCAAGGATATGCAAGGGAACCCCTCGTGGATTTTGAGAAATGACGAGATGGATCCCATGTCATCCATGATAAAGTGGATGATTAAGAGAATGGTGAAATGGCATATATTACCAGTAGATTCTATTTTGAATAGTTACATCATCAGCATTTATGAAGAGGAGATTACATTCCTCCCCACATTGACCACCATGATTTTTT
This sequence comes from Phalaenopsis equestris, assembly GCF_001263595.1. Taxonomy (NCBI): domain Eukaryota; kingdom Viridiplantae; phylum Streptophyta; class Magnoliopsida; order Asparagales; family Orchidaceae; genus Phalaenopsis; species Phalaenopsis equestris. Next base: position 136,867 of record NW_018228713.1, read on the forward strand.
CAGACCATTTTGCACAGTTTGTTCATGAGAAAGAGCAACACTTTGTTTGGAAAAGAGATACAGATCTTCAACCCAAGGGAATTTTGAGGACTTATAGAGATTCCTCCGTCGGTAGGTTCAATACTAGTTTTGAAAGGTAATGGAGTAGATTTGGCTGAGCACTGCATCCTTGGAGTCGCACGCAGAAGATTTTTAGTCACACTACGATGGATGGACAATCACAAGGTGTCATATGGATATCAACTTGAGTGACTTGGAGGGGCTTCAGCTATTGAAGCTGTGAGATAGTTGTACCTCTAAATATATGCAAAGGGACTTTAGTTTTGTAGCGTGGCTTGGGAGGTTAGCTTGATCATGAAATGATCTCAAAATACAACAAGATGTTTCTACTTTTTATTGTGTCATAGTAGGCATCATATGATATACGAGATTTCAGCTTCCACACATATGTACTTCTGATGTTTTGGGATACCTTTTAGTATATGATCAATTGTAATACATGTTCAAAGCCCAGTCAACAAAATTTATTTTGGATTTCAGCTTTTTTTGTTTAATTGCCTTGTTCGTGTGATTGATAGAAAGCCACATATCCCAAAATCAGAATCAAACTTTTTGAGGTCTGTAACCTAAACTCCAATTCCCATCTCAGTTTTAGTACCTAAATTCGGATTCCCACACTTTTCGAGGTCTGTAAAAAAAATTTGATGATTAATTTTATCTTGTACCTAATTTTTTATTCTCATTACGAGATTAGTACCTAAATTCCATTTCTCATCTCAGGGTGATTACATAAATTCTGATTCTCATCCATTCCGAGGTCGGTACTTAAATTTTAATTCTCATTCTAGGGTTGGTACCAAAATTCCAATTTCCATCTCAGGGTCAATACCTAAATTATGATTCTCATCCTTTCTGAAGTTGGTACCTAAATTCTGATTCTCATTTCAGGGTTGGTAACTAAATTTCAATTCTCATCTTGAGGTCAGTACCTAAAATCTAATTCCCACCATTTCTAATGTCAGTACCTAAATTCTAATTCTCATTCTAAGGTTGATACCTAAACTCCAATTCCCATCTCAGTTTTAGTACCGAAATTCGGATTCCCACACTTTTCGAGGTCTGTAAAAAAAATTTGATTCTCATTCTGGGGTTGGTACCATAATTCTAATTCCCATCTCAAGATCAGTACATAAATTCTAATTCTCATCCTTTCTGAGGTCAGTACCTAAATTCTAATTCTCATTCTGGGGTTGGTACCTAAATTTAAATTCTCATCTCGGGGTCAGTAACTAAGTTCTGACTCCCATCTTTTCTTAAGTAGGTTACTAAATTTCAATTCTCATTCCGGGATTTGTACCAAAATTCTAATTCCATCCTCAAGTTAGGTACCTAAATTTTGAATCCCATCCTAGGATCAGTACCTAAATTTTTATTCTCCTCCCTTTGAGATCATTGTGAGACACCCCTTAAATGGATCAAGGCATTTGATTCCCTTTTCAACACTCGAGGCAATTGTAAGACCCCCTTAAATGGAGCAACGCATCCTTGTCCTCTTCTCATCACTTTGAGATTGGTGTGAGACCCCCATAAATATAGCAAGGCATTTGATTCTCTTCTCAACACTTGAGGTAGGTGTAAGTCCCCTTTAAATGGAGCAAGAGGTCTTATTCTCATCTCTCTGAACTTCTGCTACCTCTTGGGTTGGATGTGAGTCCCTGTGCTTTCCTTCATAATGTAGTACACTTTTCCTTGATCAGTCTTTCGAGTTGGATGTTAGTCCTTGTGCTTTCCATTTAGATATAGTCTCTCCACTCATTCTTAATTCCCAAAATTTCCTCAAAATTCAAGAGCATAATTAAAATTTCAACTAAATTCACATAAAAATTAAATAATGAAATGAAGAAAATCAAATCTTTTTTGTGTCAGTCAGTTTCCCTGATTGTTGTCTCAATAAATTCATAGAACTACCCTTCACAAGGGTTAACGAACATGAAATTACTACACATTTTTAATCCAATTTTGAGGTTAGCAATTTGAAGGTATACCTGCTAATCCCCAGCAAGAGTTCTAGAATCTCCAGATTCGATCGAAGGTTCCCCTTATACTCCACAGCGAAACCTTCTTCACTTTGTCTCCATTTTATGCTGAGTGTGTTGTATTGGAATGAATGTGCTAGTTTTGTTTATCTCTTTGGTCAATGCTAATTGATTTGGTGTGGTTGGGCACACCACATATATTGGTGGTCCATTTTTTGACCTCAGTTTTGTTGAGGTGAAGTCTTCCTTCCTTAGAAGCTTGGGATCTAGCCATAGGGCTTTCCTATTGACCATCCTAGAGTACTAGTGATGGAACCCTCTCCCCTTAGAAATTCTATAGACTTCTTAACTTTTCTTGGAGTTCCACATGTTTGGTTTTTACATTTATCACTTAGTAGAATGGATCAAGCACGAGGGAGCTCAAGAAGAGTCTCTATAGGAATGTCTTGCCTTATGGTTAGTCCAGGGTGGTGTGGTCTTGGTCAGTCTCAAACACACACACTTGATCCCCTCACTTTTGTGCACAACCTAAAATCCTAAACCAAGCAAGCATAACTTGATTCCCTACTCTTTTGAAAACTCATGTGAGTGGTCCCCTAAACCCTTAGCCTTTGGCTAAGATGGCTAGGAACAACTCATGGAGGGTTTGAAATAGAAGATTTCCTTGGTTTCATGGAACCATAAGAGTAATTTTGTGATTAGCCTCTATATTAGACCCCAATTTTACTAAAAATTTCAAATTTTGGCCTTTTAGCCCCAAACTTTTCCATTATTACCAAAATGCCCGTGGAAGCCAGCTTAATATAAACCCCGTCTAATCCTTTATATTAGATAGAGGAAATTTGTCAGCTAATTTAAAGGTTTCGCAAACTAAAATGGATGTCACAAAATTTTTTAGTTTATTTAATTGAGTCTCACTATCAAGTAATATGCTTATTCCATGAAATAGACACGTCATTTGCAGTGTTTTACTCATTTATTTAAGCTATTGCTTATATGAGAATGGTTCGATCTCGTATTTTCAAAAATTAAAATACTACTTTCCAAAATTATATATGTACATATATATTAAATTAAATTAAATTAAATTTCACACTTCTCATGTTGGAGACCAACGGTTTCTTAATAAATTCAAAGTGGCTAAATATATAATGGATCTTATAAATCCTTGAGTGAAACTTTTGATAAACAAAATTTAATTCTCCTTATTATTATGTTGTAAGATAAGCAAACATCCTTGAAGTAAATATAGTATCTTTTGAATTTTGCAACTCTATGGATATTAGTCCCTCTTCTAGTTTATGGGCTGTAAGACCTTGTATTATGATATGTTTCAAATATGAAATGTTCTTATATTATTTATTGTTTTTTGTTGTTTTCTTTACAGTATAACATTGCATTGCTTGTACTCAAGATATTATACTTAACCATCGATAAAGTCATGACGTCTAGTTCATGTAATCAAACTAAACCTATTTTAAATAGAATGTTGTAAATGAGAGCACATAATATAGAAAAATGATTAAATAACAAAATATCCTCTAAATGAAAAGGAAATCAATAATTGGACAATTCTTAAAATTAATAAAACTTTGAAATCTAAAATATGCATCTCTGATTTCAAAAAAATAGTTTAATTAAAATAGTTGAACAATCAATTTCTATAGATGAAAATTAAAAAAATCATTCATCTTATAAATCCTAATGAATTGCAAAAATATCTACAAGAATATAAAGATAATCATATTAGTTTAATTCAGATTGTGTTCAAACCCTTAAAGTTAAATGGATTCAACACATCTATTTGGCCTGCTTAAGGGACGATAGATGGTTAAATTGGGCACAATCTCTTATGAGAGCAATTGAAACTAGTTTTTGTCAAAGACCAATTTATTTTAATACCTTTACAAAATTTATTCTATCATTAAGAGACATAAATTTATTTAAAGCAATTAAACTTCAAATTCAGTTACATGGGTATGATTTTTTACTTGAGTCAGAGATAGTAGCTCTAGTTTATGGAGTCCATTTTAAAGTAATGAATAACTTAGATCCTAGCAAAAGAAAAAAGTTCAATAAATAGAAAAAATAATAATAATGTTAGCATTAAATATTGCTACAGAAACAAAATCATTACTACAAAATTAAGATATCTTCTGATAAAGGCTTGACTTTGTCAAATGAATAAGGAAAATTTATAAAAGATTGTTTGCTCTATGAGCTGTATGAATTACTATTAAATTTTGATGAAAAAAAACATATTTTTGGGTGTACTAACATTTCTACTTAAGTATTTTGGGACATATTTTTCTTAGCAACTCAGTAAGGTCAAGCTTGAAAATACTTAAGTGTGGTCTAGCTTAAAATCCAAATAGTTTTATTTTTCTTGCTCATAATTGATTTAAAAAGTTTAGTATGTTCACAAAAATAAATTAATCATAGAATTTTTACTTTCAGTACAATTAGTTTTATTTGTAAAATATTATATTTAAAATTGACTCTCATGTATTATTATTTTTAGTTTTATAACTTTAATATTTCAACTATATACTAATTGAAACGAATCTAGACATTTTAATCTAAATTTTTAAACTTGAAATGATTTATCACTTTATAAAATCTTCATGGAATATGAAATTAACTTGAATAGTTATAATTTATAAATTAATTTATATTCATTATAAATCTCTTTTTAGGTTTCTTTGACAATTAATTTTGGCATTATTAAATGCAACTCAAGAAATCTTTCCAATACTTTAACATCACTAAATAAAGTACAATTAATGTTATGATAATCATATATATATATATATATATATATATATATTA
>NW_018228713.1:142750-146687 GCF_001263595.1 Phalaenopsis equestris
AAAATCCTATGGCTAGACCTAGGCTACTGAAGAAGTTTCTAGACCTCAACCAAAAGTGAGGTCAACATACTTATAAATGAGTTAATAGATTCTAATCCCAAAGATAAAATTATCCCTGATATATTGGCTCATAGGCACCAATCTCAGGCATCATCTAATCCTTTAAATTAAGCACCTCTAATAATACCTCTAATAGTTATAAGGATAGTGTAGATTCATCCACATATTACTCATCAAATAGGTTAGTTACTCGTACCAAATGAAAACAAGGTCAAAGAAAGGAAGTAATAAAATTGAGATGGAATTGTCACTGATAAATTCAAAATGTCCCTTCCAAAAAATCAAGTTTGGGTTAGATCCGAGTTGTAGTGGACTCGTCAATCCAACTACTACAAGAGAACATATAAGTCTAATCATAATAAAAAGTTAAGAAATCACCTCCCTCACGACACATAAAAAGCAAATCAAACCACTAACAATCCAAACATCTACCAATCATCAATCAAACTATCCACACTAAAACACAATACAACACTAACAATCATGACTCAAATCACACTGATAACTATGAGATGCCTCCCATAAAGCGCTTAGTTTACCGTCACTAGCCTGACAAATGATTCCACCTGGATCAAAATTCCAATTAAATAATACTTGATCAATCGTCCAATCTTTTCCAGATCCAGGGATTCCTACAAAGTCCTCAAATTTAAATTTTTCTTTCAGCTATTCCTTTTCAGATTGATTCCTATCCTCGTTCCTCATTACTCATATTTCTTTTGAGATTCAATATTTTTCTAATAATTTTCTCAATTTTTATATTAATATCATCCTTAAATTTTATAAGAAATGGATCTTTATAAGCTACTTCATGATCACCCAAATTTTGGATCAGATTCTCTCTAGATAATTCAGATTCTGGATCAAATTCTAATAGGTTACTCTTGTCTTTCAAGTTATCTTCTAATTCTTCGGGAATTTCTTCCATTGGTCTTTCAATATCCTTATCCTCATCTCTTAACTCAAAATTCTTTTAAAACATATCCTCAAATTCTCTTCTAAATATCAGTTCAATAATTTTAAATTGCTCATCATTCATTTCTTGAGAATTTATCTCAGGGTCATAAGGTAAAATCTTTGGGGTGTAACTGTTAATTACATTAATAATCTGCCCCAACATCAGAATCTCATTCATTTTGTTTGTATACCACGAAATATATCATTCAGTGACTTTGAATAACTCTTTCATAGGAGATCTTTTAATGATTTTATCATTCAATTCAGGTTTATCTTGTGATTGAGTCGAATATGAAGATATAAAGACTGGTGGGGGAGATGAATTCTCTATATATGTAGGCTTTTAAATTGTTTGGGGTATATTAATTTTATATATTCTATATAGTCACAATGATATAAACACAAGTATACGTCCATCATTTCACACCTATTCTGAACATACATACAGTCTTTTTTAAATAACATTTTAAACTCATCATGAAAGTTCATTTCGATCTCATCTCGGTTTACATAAAGTCGGTTCACTTACTCTCATAACTTTTTTAAAAATGATTTTTACTTAGATAATCAATTTCATCCATCTAAAAATAATCATCATTTTTTCTCTCAGTTGGATACTTCATAGCCTTTAAAACATCAAAAGTGATTTCATGGTCATTAATATTCATAGTCAACTTGCCTTTTTGCACATCTATCATAGTTTGTCCAGTAACAAGAAAATGACTCCCCAAAATAATGGGATATTCTTTATCTTCCTCCATATCTAATACAATAAAGTCCATAGGAAAGATAAATTTATCCACTTTAACAAGCACGTCTTCTATAACCTCTTTTGGATAAATGATAGATCGATCAGCTAACCGAAGGGTTATCGTAGTGGGAGAAATATCGGCTAAACCTAACCTTTTAAATATAGATAGAGGCATCACATTAATGTTCGATCCTAATCATATAAAGCTTTTCCACATAATCTTTCTCCAAATACACAAGGAATTGTTAAGCTATAAGGATCATTAAGTTTCTCAGTATGTTTTTTCTGAGAATTGTTAAGCTATAATCTTTCTCCAAATACATAAGGAATTGTTAAGCTATAATGTTTCTCAGTTTACTTTTAAATATAGCGTTGTACTCCTCACTTAGTGCAACTGTCTCGTACTCCCCAAATTTCCTTTTCTTTTTTAATATATCCTTCATAAATTTTGCATAACTTGACATTTATTCCAAAGCTTCAGCAAAAGGAATATTTATCGTTAACTTCTTAAATATGTCTATGAACTTTGAAAATTTTTTATCCAACTCATGTTGTCTAAATATTTGAGGAAATGGAGGTGGCAGTCTTTCTAAATTGATTTTAATTGGAGATATTGATTTTTCCAGATCCTTAGAAACATGTTCTTCGGGTCTTTTATTTTTTTTCTCTCACAACTCCTTTCTCTTTTCTGACCACATCCTCTATCTCTCTTTCACTTCTTAATTGAACAACTTCTATTTGTTCATCATTTTTCTCTTTAGGTTGATCTCAGTGTTCCTTGGGGTCTATTGCAAAGTGAATTAGCAATTTATCCAAGTTGATTCTCTATGTTTGTAATCATAGCATTTTGACTTTATAACTGGTTTCTCATTTACAATATCACTTCTTATGTAGACAACTTCTTATCCTCAAATTGTTGATCATTGTTAGAGTGCGGTGAAGATGAAGGTTTATAAATTGTGCTCCCCTGATTATTCCAACTTCCATTAGGATTTGCATGATTATTTTCTTATTGTTGGTTTCCACCCCAAGTAGTGTAATTCCAGTTAAAATTAGGATGGTTCTTCCAACCTGGATTGTAAAAGTTAGAATACGAGTTATTTATGGTATTTAAAGTCTCATATGATAAGTTAGAATCAATCATATGCCCTAATGAACTTTCCTCATTTACTAGGGTAAATTGAGGCTGGTTCATTCCAAATTTGTCCAATTTTCTTGATATTGCAGCAACCTGAGATGCAAGAATTGCAATCGCATTTGTATCATGAATACTGGCTATGTTTTTAGGATTTACCCTTGTAGAAGGCCTTGAAATTCATTTGTAGTTAGTTCTTCAATTAACATATATGCTTCATCAAATGATTTTGACATTAATGATCCACCGGCGGCAGTGTCAAATATAAACTTAAGGGATTCTACTAACCCATTATAAAAAGTTTGAATGATTAACCAATTGGGCAAAACATGGTGTGGACACTTTCTTAGGAGTTCCTTAAATCTTTCTCATGCTTCGTATATTGATTCTCCTTCATACTGACAAAATGAGATAATATTGTTTCTAAGTTTAGTAGTCCTTGAAGGTGGAAAATATTTAGCTAGAAATTTCTGAGTTAACTCTTCCCAATTTTTAATAGAGTCGAATGCTAATGAGTATAACTATATTTTAGCCTTATACCTTAGAGAGAAAGGAAAAAGCCTTAATCTAATAGCAACGTCTGATATGCCGTTATAACGAAATATAGCACAAAGTTTTAGAAAATTGGATAAGTGTAAATAGGGATCCTCCAAAGGAGTTCCCCCAAACTGATTGTTCTGCACCAGTTGAATAATATCTGGATTTATTTCAAATAAGTCAGCTTCTACAACAGGGGTTTGTATACTCGAGTGAATTTCATCTGTCGTAGAATTTATATAATCCCTTAAAGATTTATGATGATTTTTCAAGTTATTATTTTGAATGTTTTCCATTTCCATTTCTAGTTCTTCAAGTCATTTCTGTTTTTTATTTTTCTCCTTTTTTTCTAACTCAGGATCATAAGACAAAAGTATTGCAGATCTTTTATTTCGCATATGTAATACAACAAACAAAACATTAACAATTAAACAAATAAAATAAAAAATATATTCAACACAATAAAACATTTTCACAAACACCTTGTTTTTTACACA
>NW_018228713.1:146778-147343 GCF_001263595.1 Phalaenopsis equestris
AAAATGCTCCTTACCGTAGCTTCCCCGACAACGGTGCCAAAAACTTGATGCGCCTTTTTTATATGCTTAATTTTATATATTCTATATAGTCACAATAATATAAACGCAAGTATACGTATTGCTAAAGTAGTATAGGACTTTCCGATTAAGCTCTGATTATCGATCCCACGAGGAAGCCAGGAAATATGTTCTTAGTAAAATTCCAGTTTACTACTATTAGCCCTTAGTTTGGAATGTCGATTAAAATGGTGTTTTATCTAATAACTACTCCTAAATGTAAATTTTAAATATAGGGATAGTAAATCTTCCTAAATGTAAATATTAAATTCTAAAGATAACCCTTTCTGGATAAATTAGTTTGGAAAATTTTAAGATTTTCAAAACTACTATTCTTATATAGTGAGTTGGATAATGTAAAGGAATGAGATACATTAAATATTATATGTGTCAAATAGGAGCAATCTTAATTCTCTACCCTGATTCAGTATTATTAAAAATCATTGGCTAATCTCAGTTTTAGTCCCTAAATCTATGGCTAGGGGGGGGGGGGAATGGGTCCCACCAC
>NW_018228713.1:147368-158645 GCF_001263595.1 Phalaenopsis equestris
GCCCATCAAAGTATATTTCCCTATTTATTTGCATCCAACCCCCATGAACTTCATCATCCATGGAATTTGAATGTGGTTCCACTTTGTTGAGAATTACACCGCCCTCTTGGGTCTTAATGCAATTACGACAAATTTTAACACTACAACAGGCATTTATTGTAATGTAAATGAAGTGCAAGTAAAAACCATCACATTTATAATTAAAGCTTCTTCAAGCATGCATCCCAAAATCCAAATCATGAATCCAACTCATTGTAAAAGAAAAGTAAAAGGAAAATAATGACATAATTCTCTCATGCCACTATTTCCTAAGAAGAAGAAAGAGTAAGAGAAACACATCACAAAGCACGAAGAAAACACAACAAAAAACTTCATTACATGAAAGCAAATCCACTAGATAAGTGTTTACAAAATTATAAGATAATGAAGAACACAATACTTAGCTTTTTCTCCTTAAAAGAAAGATGAAAATCTCTCCCACAAAGTCTCCCGCCGATCCATACAATGTTAGAATAATCCCTCACAAATTCTCTCAAAATCCCCTCACCAATCTCTCTAAAAAAAGATAAAAATCTACATTTCTACTTCTATTCTAAGATCACTAAACATTCTCCACATGTTCTCACTCACACACACCCTCACACACACACACACGCATGCATGAGAGGTGTCAAGCCCTCTTTTTTAAAGAGACACAAATTCCCTCCTTTTTTCCAAGAGATAAATCTATTCATCCAAAAGAAATGTCTCTTCATTCAAGAGCTTTATCCAAGTGTCTCGATTCATTGAATTGCTTAATGGGGTGTTTGAATCAATTGGGAGCATTCTAAAACATCAAAAATCACCAAAAATCGATCCATGACCGTCCCGAGCACCTTCGGCGCCATTTTGGGGGCTGTTGGCCTCGTTTTCTCATCATTTTTCTACTCTTCAGCCCTGCCGGCGCCCACCCTGCGCAGCTCGACCATTTTGCTTCGTTTTGCTCTGTTTTAGCTCTGTTTGGCCCCGTTTCAGTTACGTTGCGTTCCTAACAGATAGACCTATAGAATAAGCACAAAAACAACATTTCTTTAAAGTGTAATTTCATTCAAAAATATGTGAGAAGTGTAAAATAGATTAAGCATATAAAGACATATCGAAATGTGTGAGGACAAAATTTTCTTTATTGCTTGTTTTTGCTCCAAATTACATCGTTTTTGCTCATTTTTTTCCAGAACTCCATTTTTTGTACCTGAAACCAAAAATATATAAAATACATTCCTTTAAAGTTCATTATCATAGAAAATTACCAAATATAGGCATTAAAACTATGTGAAAAATTGCACATTTTTTTAGGTGTATCAGATTTACTTTCCTTTGCTTTGAAGAGTGTTTATTTTACCTCTTTCGCTTATTAAGCAAAGCTATATTGGATGCTCTATACTCCAATTAGGGCACACACCCAAAAGTCTCTTATTGATAACATGTTGTATCGATTAGACCACCTTGTTAGTCTTGATCGATCCATGTTTAGCCAGGGTACATATCTCCCAGGATGTTTTGAGATTGCCTCATTCGATTTGAGCTAGTATATCTTTTGGCTAAGCTTTAGATGTGAGCATTTCATTGCTAAGAACACCTTTGTCTAGCAATTGTTTTACTCAATTACTCTGAACCTAACAAGGATTTGGTGCCTCGCCTTATTGACTTGTTAGTCTGTTCTCGGTGAGAAAACATCATTGCGAGATTGATCCATCTCCCATATCCAACCTCGTGGATATCCTTTCTTTGACCAAGTTGATTTTTTATCACTTTTTCAATAATCATGTTGAACTGATCAAAGCATTATGTATCTACACTCAGTCCATGACTCGTCGGGATACCTCGATACCCAACGTTGTCGGTTAGACCTCTATACTTATTTGACCAAGATATCTCTGCATCTCTTCATTCTCTGACTCCAGTTTCTGGAGTCCGTTGATATGGTTCTGAAAGGAATCACGCCCCTCAATTGATCTTATCTTGGGTTTTCCTTTGATGATTCTTGAGGTTGAATCTAGGATAGATCCTGAGGATAAAATTGGACCAGACAAGGTATGCACTTTCATAGGATTTGCAAATCCTCATGGTTTAAGGGATTCAAATTAAGTCACGATGATCGAATCCCTTCCTTAATGACTAGATGGGTGTAATTGAGATGCTAATAGTTTCAGAGACTATTTAGATCTCTTATTTTTTCATTCAGTTGGACCGATGGAAGCTTAATAAGTAATAGATCATGAAATTTTAAGAATCTTTATTCGGGAGAATTTTGAGTCAAAAGAAATTACTTTATTATAAAAGAAGCTCTACCAGATATATTAATTCTCAAGAAAAATAAAAAATGTGTGCAAAAAGACCTAAAAAAATAAAAATTTGGTCAACACCCCTGAGAAGAAGCTTGAGGTGAGCGGGAAATCAAAAGTTTTGATATAAAAAACTTTTTAATTTCAAAATTCTTCTAATAAGATCATTAGAATATTAAGGACCATAGAATTGTTAAGAGATTGGGATGACTGATAAATCAGTAATGGATTTAAAGACATCCCCAAAATGAAAATATTTCCTTGACACCTGGATACGAATGACGAGACCTATTAGGCTAAGGGTGAAGAGAATTAATGAAAGGGGCTAGGGAAGAGTACTTAAGGATAATCCCACCTGGACCCGGATTTTGCAAACATTATGTTGTGCATGGAATAGCTGGTTTGGAATCTGAGATGCTTACATGAGAGCTCCTCATACTAGTTCGATTTGGTATGTCACACCAAATCATTTCTGATAATGGCTTATGTCAGAGATAAAAAATATGTGTGTGTCGGCATGTTGTACAACATAGCTTACACCTTATCCTATGTTTTATGGGGTGACCCTAGGGTCCGGCAGTCCTTCCTTTGGAAGTTGGCTTGCCTTTGGCGTGGTGTTCTACCCACCTCCGTTACGCCTTTATGTGCCGAACCTCTGGGTCCAACAGTCATTTCTTTGGAAGTTGACTTGCCTTTCAGGCTAAAATTCTGCCCACCACTTGTTACGCTTCATGTGTCGACCCTAGGGTCCGGTAATCATTCCTTTGGAAGTTGACTAGCCTTCTTAGTGGGCATGTGGTACGACATATCATACACCCACCCTTTCTATACATCATTGCATGTAAGAGAGGTCTTCAACATCTCTTAAAATTGATTTCTGAATTGATAAACAGGAAAAGTGGAAGTCCTACGGGTGGCTTATACCCGAGGCAACCTGTAATTAGTGTAAGAAAAGCTAAGTACTTCTCTTATCCTCTCATTTTGATCCCTTGCTTCAAGCGGGTCCGAATGATCGTGTCCCACACATCATAAATGAGCGTGGTAGATACTTTTGTCCCACTCGTCATAAATGAGAGTGGAAGATAACCTCTTTTTAGAGGAATTGAGTTTAGTTTCATGACTAAGCATTCTCTGGTTAGCATATCTTGCCTAACTAACCTTTTGCAATATCTCGATTGACGGAAGTCAATTTCGATTGATATTTGCCCTATGCAGGAAAGTCATGCCCTTTTCTAGCATTCCTATTCGGTTACCCATTCTACATAGGGTCCGAACTGAGCACCTTTCTATGGATATGCTTGTTCTGCTCACTTTAGATGAGTGTGATGTATTCCTTTTTATGGGATATGTTTTAGTTTATGCCTTATGGCTAGACACCAGTTAGTTGGTACACTTTATTTTGTCCAACCCTTCTCAGGCATCTCGACTGACCGAGGTTTAGTTCGATTGATACATCTTTTATGTGGGAAAACTATGCTCCATTCCTCGCCACCTCTATTCGATTGAGCACCCTGTGTGGGTCCAAATTAGAGTTTTCCAATTCGCTTTAAATGAGTGTGGTGTTTCCCCATTTCGATGGATGTTTTTGGGTCAGCCTTAGGGCTACATACCCTTATGGTTGGAAAGTTATGTTTTGACCAACCCATCTTGGATATTGCAGCAATTCCCTAGAGGAATTCATTCTACCAAATCTCTAGTAATAGTATCATATATAGGGTTAGTATGTTCTATTCATCCACACTCTTTGATAATCCTGACTCGGTCAATTTTTATTGCCTTATCAAGGCGACATGTCGTATCGGTTATAGACTCTATCTATTGTCTATCTGATCCATGTCCGTCAGAGCCACTTTTGATGTCTGACGTTTGCTCCGGTATTTTCCCCGACAAGAATTATCTTAGCCAGTTCTTGCAGGAAATATTTATTGAGCTCTCCCCAGCTATAGCTACTTCGCTAGTTCGGAGGGACCTTTTAGCAAGACTTACTTCGTTAGTGCGTTCTTAAAGCAGCCTACTTTGGACTTGTGAGTCCACTTAGATGATATATTTTCAATTGGTTTGGTTTGTTTAGTCTGCCCCATCGAATTTCATGTTGTATCAGTCGCTCAGCTGGTCCATGTACACACCAGGATATTTGATGTCTCCCCATCAAAACTATTTTGCTAAGCGATGGGAGAATTCTTAATGAGAATTTCCTCACTAGCTCACTTGGAGCACCCTTGGAGGTTAGACCGTGCTAGGTCATGTAACCCCGTTGATATTCTCGAATGATCTGGTTGGTTTTGTCCGTCATGTCGAGTACCATGTTGTATTAGTCTAACGGCTGATCCATGAATCCCTAACAAAATTTGCTTCTCTAGTGCTAACGTAAAAACGATGCCTCCCCATCAAACATTAGCTTGCTAAATAGTAGAATTCCTGATGAAAGTCGTATCATTGGTGCTTGTTGAAGCACTCTTATGGTTAGACCATCTTGTTCATATAACCATATCTTCATATTGACTACTTTGGTTGGTTTTGTCTGCCAAGTTGAATGACACATTGTATCAGTTTTACTACTGATCCATGTTCAGTCAGATTACTTGGATGTCCGACTATATTTTGAGTGTGATACCTCAAGTCGTTAAGCTCCATGGTTGCTCATTTGATATTTCGCCAGGATACATATCTCCTACGCCATTTGATATATTCGAGCAGGATACATACCTCCCGCCTTATTTGATGCTTGGTCAGGATACATACCTCATAGACTATTTCGATCAGGATGCATACTTCCCTGATCATTTGATGTTCCGATCAAAGGAACTATTACCTCTACTTGATTGACCCTTGTGATAAGACCACATTTGAGGCACGTCAGGTTTTGTAGCCATTTTGCTTTGAAGCCTCTCAAACCATATGTCTGCTTCAACTGGTTCCTTTATGAGATCAATTTTAGCTTTACATAATCATATGTTTGATGTCACTCGAGCTCAACTATGTTATAGTCGGTTCAGTATGAGTATGTCTTGTCTTCGGACACTTTTTGGCTTTCTAGCCACGTTTCTCGAGCCATATGACCCTAAAGTCGGCTCTGTTATGAGAACATTTTGTCTTCGAATACTTTTGGCTTTCTAGCCACGTTTCTCGAGCCATATGACCTTAAAGACGGCAAGGGAAGTCGGCTAAGTTATGATAACATTCCGTCTTTGGACGCTTTTGGCTTCCTAGCCATGTTCCTCAAGCCATATGACCTTCCAGTCGGCTCTATTATTATGATATTTTGTCTTTTGACACATTTGGCTTCGTATAGTCTTATACTTTGATGCTTCTCGAACTACATGCCCTTTTGGGCCGGTTCATTTATGAGAGTATTCCATCTTCACACATTTCTTGGGTCATGCCTTTACGGCCTCTGAGCCCACCCTTAGGTTATGCCTCTACGACCTCTGAACCTAATTTCGTGATTATGCCTCTATGGCCCCTGAACTACTAGCTTGAGTTATACCTCTATGGCTTCTGAACTCATTCTTAGGTTATTCATTTAAGCCCTCTGAACCTATTTTTGTAGGCATGCCTTTATGGCCCATGAACCACTGTGTTTGGTTATGCCTTTAGGACCTCTGAACCATCCTTCTCGGTCGGCCATACTATATATTCACTGGTTTGATCGCTACCTCTGATCAGGATATATTGTGCTTTATAGCCGTCTGATTAATGTGATGGGTGTTTCTTCTCAAGGAGATCAATTAGACTCGCAATTAGGGTCTCTTTCAGGGGGAACATAACAGGAGACTTGGTCACACGAGATGATTGAGACTTCTCCCTACTGTATCGAATGAGGTCGGGTATGGGGTTTCCATCGATTATGTTGTTTCGAATAAGGTCAAACAGATCGATATGTCATTTCGAATATGGTCAGGTAAACTTTCCCTCAGCCATACCATGTCCAGTTTATCTAGCCTGGCTGAGATCCATTAGGTCATGCCTTTATGGCCTCTGAACCCATTTATGTGGTTATGCCTCTACGGCCTCCAAACCACCCTCCTAGGTTATGCGTTTATGGACTCTGAACCTATTTTCGTGGTTATGCCTTTACGACCTCTGAACCACTCTTCTAGGTTATAACTCTACAGCCTCTGAACATATTTTCGTGGTTATGCCTCTATGGCCACTGTACAACTAGCTTGAGTTATGCCTCTGTGGCCTCTGAACTCATTCCTATGTTAGGCCTATATGGCCTCTGAACCTATTTCTATGGTTATACTTCTACGGCCTCTAAACCACCCTCCTAGGTTATGCATTTGTGAACTTTGAACCTATTTTCATGGTTATGCATTTACGGCCTCTGAACCACCCTTATAGGTTATGCCTCTATGGCCTCTGAACTTATTTGTGTGGTTATGCTTCTATGACCTTTGAACCACTAGCTTAAGTTATGTCTCTATGGCCTCTGAACTCATTCCTAGGTTATGCCTCTACGACCTCTGAACCTATTTTCGTGGTTGTGCCTTTATGGCCTCTAAACCACCCTTTTAGGTTATGCCTTTAAGGCCTCTGAACGTATTTTTTCGTGGTTATGCCTCTATGGCCTTTGAACCACCCTCCTAGATTACGCCTTATGACCTCTGAACCTATTTTCTAGGTCATGCCTTTCCAGCCTTTGAAACTATTTGTGTGGTTATGCATCTTTGACCTCTAAACCACTCCCTTAGGTTATGCTGTTGCGGCCTCTGAACCTATTTTTTTGTGGTTATGCATATATGGCCCCTAAACCACTGCATTAGGTCATGCCATTACGGCCTCTAAACCTATTTTCTATGGTTATGCCTCTATGGCCTCTGAACCACCCTCCTAAGCTATGCATTTACGGCCTCTGAATCTATTTTTGTAGTTGACCAGTTTCGACTGGCTAACCACACCCTCGACCATACTTTGTCCAGTTTATCTGGCCTGGTTGAAGTTTCCTTTAGTCTCATCTTAGGAAGTCACTTTGACTATCAAGCGAGTCTTTCTTTTGAGGATGCTTCCAACAATTGCATTGTGCCTCAGTGGCGCAGCACACTTGTTGGGGGTCCTTTGTTGGCATCAATTTTTTATGTCATGTGTGTCCGGGACGTCGATATTACCTAAAGAGGGCGTCCATATCGTTAATGGTTCGAATACGGGCTAAAAATGCATAAATTATCATTTTGGACTTGATTGCTGAAAAAGTAGTCTGAACGACCCCAAATGACAAAACGGACCATACCACTGCATCTAGAACATCAACTTTTACTGTGGTGGCGTGTTCTGCAAAGATGCACGATAAACTCTAAATAATAACAATAGTATTATTATTATTATTATTATGAAAAAGAAAAAAAAGATTATTTTTTTAAATTGACCAGCCACGCCTCTTCCTAAAAAAAGGCGGATTGCAAGTTTTTTTTTATTTTTCTTCTTTGACTCTCCTGGGAGTGGGAAAAAAAAAAGAAACAAAAAAATAAGCCTCTCTCTCTCTCTCCCTCTCTCTCTCCTCCTGAACCGATAACCGTTCCTTCCTCTCTCGTTTTCGTAAAAAAGGACCCCGCTCCCGATTCGCGAGGCTCTCTTCCCAGACTCGTGTGAAACCCAGCAGCCAGTCTCCTTCCTGCCAACCGATGCCGCCACCCTCCCTAGCCGCCGGCAAAACCCGCGCAACCCTCTCTCTCGCAAGATTTGACGCATGCTCCCTTTGTTTCGTAAAGAAGCCTCGCCGTAGCCCCTGTCCTTGCCGGTCAAACCCGTCGCCGCAGTCCTCGCTCGTCGGTCGGCCTCTACTCCAGCTGTCGGCGAAGCCCGGCGCCGCCTCCTTCTTTGGGGTCGGCCACCTTACGGCCTTATTTTTTTTACGGAGACGCCCCGTCGACTTTCTCCGACACCGACGCCGAGATACCGCCGATCTGAGCTCTCCCTCTCCGTCCAAGCTTCCCCTTTGCAGGCCTCCTTCCCTGGCCGAGCCTTTTATTTGGCTTCCCGCTCGTCAGCAAAGCCTTCTTCGCCGACTAGCTCTGCCACCGAAGCACCTCGTCAGCCCTCATTATCCTTTGGTCAGAGCTTCACCGGAGTGTCTTAACGTCGACGAACAGTGGAAACAAATTATCTTGAAGAGGCGTCGAAGTCTTTTCCTTCATGAGGAAAGCTTCCTCTCTTTCACCGTCACGGAGCAACCCTTCCCACAAAGGTATATTGGTATATTTTAGTTATATTTTCATATGTCGAAATTCATTATTTTCAAATACTTTGCTCCCTCCCTGCTATTTCCTGCTTTTCATGTATTTTGTTGTCAGATTCATCGGAAAGTGGACCTCACTGATTCCTATCTCATATTCTCCTTGTTGCATAATTCATTGTGAGATACACTGGAGCACGGACCGGACGTCGGCGAGCTTGGAGCAAGTAAAGAGAACACGCCTGCAACCTTCGCGGTGGCGAGATCCCCTAAACTAGCTAGCCTTAAGTTTAGTGGTTTCGATCGCGCACACGGGGTGCGTGTGCCAACCTGGGTCGGTGCGACGACGTGTTTGTGTGATAGATCGTTGGTTTTCCTAGAGCTAGTCTTTAGGTTAAACTTACTGTGCGTGGCCAAACACCATCCGTAAAGCCGAGTGTTTCCTCTTTGTTGTGAGCTTTAGCATAAGTCATGATGGGTTGGAGTTCCTCACTCCCCTTGCTTTGAGTTTCACAGCTTTACCTGGAGAAGTTGGGAGGTCAGACTTGGCAGAATGAGAGAAGCTCTGTAGCTGTCTCGCATTGCAAAGTCTGAAGGAATTCACAAAATGGGAAAAACTTTGTAGCTAGCCCATTTCGTGGAGTCGTGAAGAGTTTCCCTCTTAGAGATTTGGGGAGAAACTTCCCACATTTCCTCACCAAAGTAAGAGGCGGTAGTGCCGCATATCCAATGGTCTAAACCTCAGGTTTCCTAGGTGAGTTTGTTAGTACGAGCATGGCTCGCTATCACACATGATCATTTGCACCTCATTGTTGCATGTGCATGTCTTGCAAGTTACATATTGTATGACGTATATCGCACTTGCACCTTGCACCTTGCATTTACACGTTGCACTTGCATTGGCACCTTGTATCTTGCACTTGCACTTGCACCTGCACCACTTGTGCCTCGGTAGGTCAGCCTGAACCGGTCACATCACTTGGGTTTCAGCCGGTTACCTCGGCCCGGTTGGCATAACATTTTGGATTGATCGGAGGCTCCATCCTGATCGACCGCCCACTTGCTCCTTTGTGTATTGTGTATGTGCATCTACATGTTTGTCTGCATGATCGATATCATCTACTTGAGTTGCATTCTTTCGGGTCACTGCCTTACCGGAATACCCTCTTTTCAGGCCCTCCTGTCGTCACGGCATGCCCACCTTCGGGTCACTGCCTTACCGGCATACCCTCTTTTTGGGTCGCTTCACTACCGTCATGACATCCGACCTTTGGGTCACTGCCTTACCGATATACCCCTCTTTTCGGGCCCCTGCCGCCATGAAATGCCCATTTCTACGAGTCACCACCTTCACGGCGTACTCTTTATGACTATTTATATGTTTTGATTTGCTTGCATTTGCATTTGCATGTTTGCTTGGATAGCGAGCTACACTCGTTAGAAGAGTGACCCCGTGTTGGCCGTGATGCCTTAAAGATGATTGCTTACTGGGTTGATCCCAGTGAGCAATGCGAGTTAAGTCATCTGGATTGACACGAGTATGACTGTGTTAAAGATCTAATAGATCTAACTCATGTCACCACTCTTCGTGACACTCATTAGATCCTTTGAATCTTTAAGATGGGGCAAGTATGACGACCCCATCAAAGTCATACTATACTCAGACTTACCCCTCAATTATATATTAGGTCGATGCACTTTCTCAGTAGATGTTCTGCTAGGCAAGGATTTAGAATGTTAGATAGTCTTTTTGATATTTGGCTATAGTTATTTGCTGGATTGGTTGCCCTAGCGAGGTATCTTTATTTTGCATTATGTTTGTGGTGTGGCTGCATGTTGCATATGTATGATAGTGTGTTAAGGCGTTCTTCTGTAGGGAGTCATGCTTATTTATACACACACACATAGGTACCGCTATGGGGGGGAGCAAGTAATGATTTCTGATCATTTTACTTGCAGGTACTATTAGCTACCCCACCTTTAAGGCATGACTCATGATACGTTATTTGCTTGTGAGCTTTCTCGCTAACACTATGTGGGTTTTACCGCTAACACTGTTTTAATGCAGGATTGAGTCTTTTCTTTTTCCTATGTACTTTTAGAGTCTAAGAAAGTCATGTAACAGAAATAAGATAAGGGCACGGGTTCCGAGGCATTTGGCGCGGGAACCACGCGGAGGGGCCCAGGAGCTGATGCTCGTCAGATGCTCATGCCCCGTATCTTAATTCTGCATTTTATATTGATGTATAGAATTAGGATCGAAATTAAAAAAAAAAAAAAAAAAAGAAAAAAAAGAAAAAAAAGAAAAAGACCGACCCAGCGGCACCGATTTGTTTATTATTTTGATTTAGCTTGTTTTGCTTCTTTTGCATCATATTGCATGTCTGCACATTTACACGTTTTCTTTGTTTATTTCTGTGATTTACCTGGGATTTCACGATATAACCTAGACTCATTAAAGAACCCTAAAATTTTTATTTTCTACAAAATCCTTAATAAAATATTCAAAATAATTAAAATTTAGGATTAAAATATTCATAATTTAAAAATTGTAACATTTACTTTCCTGCACATATTAATAGGGCATCCACAATACTTAGAACCACTCTAGATAACTGCATTCATATTTACATGTCCCGAGAAGAAGTCTCTGTACTACTCCAACCTGACTGGCCCAGCATACCTTCTTATAGGTGATTGTCTAGTGCGCTTAGAGTGTTAGAAAGCTCCCTGTCATGGATGGGGTGTAAGGCTCTGTTTGGCGCAGCTGCAGCTTCCCAG
>NW_018228713.1:161243-166912 GCF_001263595.1 Phalaenopsis equestris
TCCCAACGTCGCCCCAAACGAGTGAATTTCACGTTTGGATGCCGCGCAGCAGTGAAAACGCTGCGCCAAACAGACCCTATCCTTTTATTTGGAGTGTTTCCATCTTTATAGCAGAACCTCCACATTCTTTTATTTCCTGAGGCATCCTTCCATTTCGGTAGGTTTAAGTCTCACCTCTTGGAGCTCTAGCTTCTAGTTATATGATAGAGTTTCCTTCCTTTGAGCTTAGGGCTACCTAGGTTCCTATGGATGATGCAATTCACGGATTGCTGATCGGGGATCTCAGGACGTGTTGGGTCGACTGCCTTCACGACCAGGTAGACTTAGGGTCCTAGTAGTTGTGGATGACGAGTCTGTGGTACCCCGACCCAATTACCTCTACTTTTTAGGATCACTCTCTCTTCCTTTTTGTTGAGCCCCTTTGAGCCCTATCGCTCCTTGACTTCGCTGGTATCACAGTAACTGCCCGATACAGATGAGCTGCCGCCCATTCGGGATACGACAATTTGTCATCTGCCCTTATGGCCTGGACGTGCTTTGACATGTTGGGATATCCTCGTTAAGATGATTTAGGTTATTTTGTGGGCCCCGTGTGCTGATTAGCCGCTCAATTTCTTGGCATGAGCTTTGAAGCATCAGGACTGTTCCCACACGGAATAACCTTCCTTTGTTTGTCTATACCTCAGGTCTATGATAATATAAAGTGAAACTTCTTTTATCGAGAGTATTCTTGGGTATCCCCCAATATGTAATTAACCAATAGGAACATAATCTTCTGAGAGTGTTATTGACCATAGAACATGTACATGCACCTGACTCTCTAGTTATAGGTAATCTACATAGATACTTCTTTCGTTTAAGGTGTCTCCGCCCGATCTTTATTTGGTGAACATTCTTAACATATCCTTGGGAGGTTTATCGCACATAGACTTTCCAAGTTTTACTTTTTCTCTTGTTTGTCTCTTTTTCATATATCCCTTCTTATTCGGTTCCTCTCCTCTTCGAATCATTTATATAGTTCGGGAGGGAGATTTATTCGAATACGGGAAGTATATGACTATCGACAAGTTGGCGACTCTTTTTAAAATAAAAAAGAGAAAAATGAATGGAAACACATTCTTCTTCACAAATATAATTTCTTCTTCACAAATAGAAGTAGTGATTGCTAAGGTGAAATGTTGGGCCAGAAGAATCCTTTATCAAACAATTCTTACAACTGGAGATCTTCATCTCCTAGATTTCTACAGTGGTCATTCAATATGGTTCTTTAGAAATTGGAGTGGTACGATCAAGTAGATCTACTATTAACTTGATCTCTTGATCCGGTGATAAGTCAGGAAAATCTTAGGAAAATACATCATCAAATTCATGAATCAATAGAACACCATCTAAGCTAACATTGGATTTTTTTTAAATCTACCACATGAGCTAAAAAACCAGCACTCCCATGAGAGATTAACTTATAAGCCTTAATTGCTTAAATTAGATAAGAAATGGCCCCTCTAATACCCTTGAAGAAAAAAGGAACCGAGTTAGGTATGTAGAAATTCACTCATTTCTTATGATAATCTGTAATTACATGAAATGTAGATAGTCAGTCTATACCCAATATTACATCAAACTCAACTAGCAAGAATAATATGAGAGTAGCAAGCATATGTATGTCATTGATAATAATGTTACAATCATGAACACACTGAGTAACTTTCATAGGCGAGTCAAATGGTATAATGATTGATAAATATGATTGTAAAGAAGAAATGAATGCACTGGATGACAATTTATTTCAAATAAATAAATGAGTTGCCCCATATTTAAAAAAAAAATCTTATTGCTTTAAAATATGGATAATACTTGCCACAATGTCAAGAGCTTCATGAGCATCTTCTTGCATCTTAACAAATGTTGGAGGTGGCATCGCCTATTTGAGAGTATTGTACCATTGAAGGGTGTACACTCATCGATGGTGACAGTTGGGATTGCTGGTACTACAATTAGTTTGATGTACAAGGACGAGGCCAATATGGTTAAGAAATCACCACTTGTTACGGCTGTTGTTGAGGCTACAAAAATTATGTTTCGCTTCACTCTTTTTATGTTTTTGAAATTGACCTTCATTTGACTTATACCACTTATTCTTGTGATGACTTGGCATTATTTTGCTTATTTTTTATCACTTGCAGCTGACATTGAACTTTGATAGGACAATCCTTAGCTTTATACTCAGTACTATAACAATTGAATCATTTAGCGACAACTAAGCTACTAGTTCAGGAATATCATTTCCCGCAATGAACACATCAAGGATTTGTTTTTACTTTTGAGCCTAATGATTCCAATGTTACTTCTTTTGGAAACTCTCATTCATTTATGTATATGAATTATTCTTCTTCCCTTCAAGCTTTTCCTCATAGGCATTAATCTCATTCTTTAAGTGAATTGCTCGGTTTACCAACATTCTGTAAGTCGTACACTTGGTAGTTGATAAGAAACTCTGAATTTCCTCTCTCAAGTTAACAAGTAAGAGATATATCTTCTGCTCTTCATTCTGAATAATTGAAAGGATAAAATGGACAATCTTGGTAAACTGTCTCTCGTGCTCCTAAATGATTTTCATTCCTTGCTCCATCTTCTATAAGTCATTCATGAGTTTGGCTCGGTTCTCTATAAGAAAATACTATTTTAGGAATAGTCTCTTGAAATCTGCCCAAGAAATTATTTCATCTGACCCAAATGTTTTTTGGTGGTAACTCTCTTACAAATCTTCAACTTTTTCATGCAACTGGAACATTGCGATGTCCACCTTACAGTCTACAAGACACTTTATTCTTCGAAGCCTTCATGATATCATGAAGCCACGCATCAAACTCAATCGTGTCCACCATGTCATTAAAGTTAGGACGGTGCATCTTTAGAAACTAATCCATCACTCGAACCATGGCACTCTCATTAGTCATTGTCATTGTTTGCTTAGGTTTAGCATCCGCAGTGGCTACTAGTTATGCTAGTCGAGTGGCTCGTGGTGTCCGTTGCATCACTTATTGAATATTTTGAACTACTTGTGCATTTGAGCTGCAAAATAAGTTTATAATGCTCGGGTGACGTTCTATGTGATCACATCTAAGAGAGTTATCATGTTGAGATTCAGTGCTCTAGTAGTCTATATAAGCGGCTAGGATCAACATGACAACGATTAGAGGAGCAGAGATCTCTAGGAATAGGCACGTTATCCATAACAGCTCTCTGCTCCTGCATGAGCGGTTGCAGCACCTTTTCTTTTTAGAACTATTTTAAACAATTGAAATGTACAATAAATCAAAACTGATTAAATAACTGACCATCAAGAAGAACTTATCCCCTACTCACTCCTAAGATGATAAGGGACATGAAATACTAAATTAAGAAAATGATAAATATAAAATATAGGCTCGGATACAATTTTGTCACACCCCGGGTCCGGATGTTGGTACACATGTAAAACATGAAAAAATGAATTGTACTTATCTTGAATTTTTAGAAGAAAATTTATATGCAAATAATTACTTTGAATTCACAAAAAAAAATATAAATTTTATTTCGTAATTATTAATCCATTGATACAATTGAAAGAAAAACAGAAAATAAAATGAATCAAAACCGAAATAACAATAAAAAACGACAACTCGGACGCAAAAAGAAAAATACAATGTCTAACGTAACTATTGAGAAAAATACCAATAGTAGGAATCTAAAACTGAAATGTCTGCTCCAGCGGAGAAGGTCCTAATAGTAGTCGAACAATGATAGTCTTTTGTCTTTCGTTATCTCAACCCCTCTCATACCCACCCCACCTCAAAAAAGAGACTAGTTCGCCCATGACTTTAGAAAGAGTCGTGCGGGGTCAGCGGAATCCGCTGGTTCACTGGATTTACTAAAATCAGAATTTACATCTGTAACAACGTTTTGTTGGCCGTAGTATTTAAACGGGCTTTGCATCAAAATTATAATTGATCGGATCGACTTGTTAATGCCAAACAATATTCATAATCCTAGAAAGCATCCATAAAATCTAAACAAAAATGCTATTTATGTTGGCAAATGAAAAAAAAAAAAAATCTGATGGGGCAGAACATAAATTCAAAGCATCAAAAGAGTTGCACAAAATTTCAACTCCACCAACCACCTCAGCATACAAATATAACTGCTACAGAAGAAAATATGCCATTACATAAATATAACTGCTACAGAAGAAAACATGCCATTACATACACATCATTCCAGAGAGCAATCCACCCGATCAACGGTCCTTGAGAAAACAAGGATATCGGACGGCTTCTCGGCAAAGTTTTCTTCTCGCTTTTTCAGTTGTTCCTCGGACTCGTTGTCTTTCGGTGTGTTAGTTGTACGAACAGGAACGGACGGCTGCTGATCCTCTACTTTCTGGCCGCCGACCCCTCTCATCCGCTCATCCTCTCCGGCTTCCTTCGCCTCCATAGTCTCCCACTCAACGCCGCTCTCTAACTATTTTTTTTTTTCTTGTATGTTATCTTGTAAGCCCAGTTGAAGGATGACGGAAAGCTATAGGGACGCTTGGACACCTGGCTCGGTAGTCTTTTGAAAACTAGGCAAGTGTCCTGCCATGCATGGCAGTTGAATAAAAGGAGTCATACTTTTGAAAGATTAATTTATTTTGATTGATGATCAGAGAAATTATCGCATACGGACGGACACCACAGGATTATTTTAGTTTTTTTTTAAAAAAAAAAAAATTTAGGTGAGGCCCACTAAATCACCCGGTCAGAATCGAACACCGCACGCAAGATCCGTATGAAATAACTTTTCGATGATCAGAGCGAATAAAATATGATTTCATTTGTTAATTTTAAATTTTATTGTTGATCATAACTTAGAATGGATAATTTTATCGAAACATTTTAATATTCTTTGTTAGCATTTGATGATTAGTATGGCTGGCAAAGTAAACAGAATTTAAATCTCGCCATCAAGTTGGTACTAAAAGCAAAATTAAATCAATCATATTGCTGTCTATTATATTGAGATAATATGGTGGTGTGAAAATGGATTTGAGTAATTTTTTGTTTGTTGTATTTTTTTTCATGTTACATCAAATTGATTTGTGCTAACGGAGAAAAAGGTGAAAAAATGGAGAGAGTGTTTATGGTTCTCATGCTCAATTTTAACCACCTATTCATAGTTTTAGGGTGACTTTAGCAATAGTAAATAATTGGCTATATAAAAAGAAAAAAAAATAAAGCATACATTAAATACTTGGTACTGTGGCTATCTTATAGCTCTATAAAACACTTAGGCTGCCAAATAGGAAGGTTGTTGACTTAGTTAATGGTCATATTGTTAACCTTAATTTTAATGAAGTTAATACACTTTCAAGTTTTCTCCTGTCTATAGGATTGGGTCCTAGTAGGAGTTCCTCACTAGAACCTTAATAGATTTTTTTTGTGAATCAAATCAACCAATCTTCAATAGTTTAAATTGAACACAAGTTAGTTATTAAATATTTCAAATGAAATTAAATTGACCACACTTATAATATTAAAATCAAAAAGCAAATTAAAACCTCTTTTATGAAACCAAAGGCATTTCTATGCCACTTTTAGAGTCCCTTGTTTCTCAAGAGCCCAGAATTCATGCCAAAGCCTTATGATCCATCT
>NW_018228714.1:0-210 GCF_001263595.1 Phalaenopsis equestris
GTTTAATGACTCGATTTGACACAAATTTGATTAATGTTGGTATTGTTGGGTCTGTATCGTTGGGCTTTTCAGTTTGACTATAAGTTGCTTAAATCAAACATCCAAATGATTTTTACTGTATGTTTTAATGTTTCTTGTTGGAAAAGTTATCTCGTGATCGGTGTCATGCATCGAGACTTGTGTTGGGTAATAAAAATCTATTTATGTCGT
>NW_018228715.1:0-1291 GCF_001263595.1 Phalaenopsis equestris
AAAAATTATTAAATTAGATTTAAATGACGTTTTAAATCTTGCCCCAATTTTTAATATCTAATGGCTATGTGATTAGGGTTGCCAAAATAACTCTTTGTTTGTGAACAGCTCGTGTTCGACTCGTTAAGCAAACGAGCTGAATACGAACACACTTTTTGAGATTTTTTGAGCTTGAGATATAAATGAGCCGAACACAAGCTGAGATGTAGATTGATACAACTGAACGAGAAGAGGAGAGAAATGAGATTTTCAACAAATTGAAAGGCAAAATTCCAATAGCTCTTATAAAATTGAGAAAAGAAAAAGAAAAGGTTTTAAAAGTGTAGTATTCAATATTACCAGGCATGGCGGAGAATCTTATTCGACTCAAGGTAATGCCCCTACCAAGATACTCCCTAGGGCTTGTTTGGTAAGCGTGCGTGAGGTTGCAGGTTTGATACGCAAATGACAAATTTCCATCAACCAACACGAATCTCAGTGCAATTTTTTTAACAAGAGACATTCAAACTTTGATTAAGAGTTTTAAGAGTCATCCGAAGCTCTGATTTCAGCAAAATTATAGTCAAACTGATCGGTTCGATGAGAAGAACCTAATAATACGAAAGTCAGTCCAATCCAAGTCAAATCAAGCCCGGATCAAATCATTATTCAGATCAAATCATTAAACCACTACTACAGGATTTTCGAGCTTATTTGGAAAGTCGAACAAAAGTTAAACGAATGTCGAATCTAGTGAGTTTATAGTCGAATCGAGCGTCTCAAAAAGACAAATCCAACAAGCCTAAGATTGCTCAATTTCGACATCGTTAAGGCACTCAAATGCCCATCAAACATCATTTGATCAAGGGAAGCTCTCCGGGCCGTCCGATCAAAATGGTTCATATTCCTGCATTAATTGCACTCAAAACACTATAAATAGAGCCTCACCGCTCACATGAAAGGGGGAGAGGCTTAAGAGAGAACTTGAGGCTTTGAGAATGAGCTCAAGTTCAAGATCATCCTCGCCATCGTCGATCGTCGTCGACCGCTGACCTTTGTCAACTACCGCCGACCGTCATCGACTGTTGTTAGTCACCGCTGACCTCCGTCAACCACCGCTTACTAGACGTCATCAGTCGACGTTGTAACGTGAAAAGCTAGTAACCCTTTCCCGCATGTGGGACAAGGGGCATCTGTAATCATAAACTTATAGTGGATTTCTACGATTGGGTCAGACCCCGTGGTTTTTCCCTTTTACGGGTTTTTCACGTAAAAATTTCTAGTGTGATCACAGCTCAATTCATTTTTATCT
>NW_018228716.1:0-441 GCF_001263595.1 Phalaenopsis equestris
TTTAAAGTTATATACTAGGCTAGTAAAACTCTTAACGACGCTCAAACTAACTACACTGTTACTGAAAAAGAGTTACTGCTTATTGTGTATGCTTTTGACAAATTTAGATCTTGTTTAATTGGGACTAAACATGTTGTGCACACTGATCACTCTGTTATTAAATATCTGATGCAAAAGAAGGATGTCAAACTAAGGTTAATTAGATGAATACTTTTGATATAATAATTTGATTTTGTGGTTATTGATAGAAAGGGAACTGATAATCAAATTGCTGATCATTTGTTGAGATTAGAATATCATGAATTATCTAACACCGAAATTGAAATTACGGACAGTTTCCCTGATGACCAACTCTATAATATTAATGAGTGAAAAATACAATGGTATGCTGATATTGTTAATTATATTGTAAGTGATATTTTGCCACCTATGTTGACATTG
>NW_018228716.1:783-1106 GCF_001263595.1 Phalaenopsis equestris
TTGGATTTCATGGGACCATTTATTCCTTCATCCGAGAACTTATACATATTAGTTGCGGTAGACTACGTTTCAAAGTGGATTGAAGCATAAGCTTTATCTCATTGTGACGCTAAAAGTATTTTAATATTTTTAATGAAAAACATTTTCACTAGATACAGAATGTCGAGAGTGATTATCAGTGACGGATGATCCCATTTCAGGAATAAATACATTCAGAGATTGGCAGAAAAGTTTAATGTTATTCATAGAATCTCTACTTCCTATCACCCTCGGACCAGTGGGTTAATTAAGTTTCTAATAGAGAGATTAAACAAATACTAGAG
>NW_018228717.1:0-1491 GCF_001263595.1 Phalaenopsis equestris
TTCATTTTTAACCCAATTTTAAATATTTAAATAATAAAAAAAAATCATAAAATCACAAAGATAATAAAATTGATGAAAATATTCTAAATTATTTTCTAAGCACTTAGAAACAATTGGAATATATTTTGTAATTTTCTAAATAAAGTTATTATATTTTGAATCTTAAAAAATTTTTTAAAGGCTAAAAAATGAGTTTCCAATAAAATAATTCCAATAAATCAAATAAAAATTAGAAAAATATAAAATTTTCTTCTCTAGGTTCTCTAACTTTAGGTAGATTTTTCAAAAACGTAAAATCTAATTTTCCCCATTGAAAATGTTTTATAGTTAATAAATACCCCAGAAATTAAAATAATTATAATAATTCAAATAAAATTCAAAAAATCATGAAATTTTGTCCAAATGGTTCTCTAGTGAAGGCATACCTGTAAAAAAAATTTCAAGTGATTAGGCTTCACCTTGGTCAAGTTAACAGATTTTCTTTGGAAAATCCCATTTTTGCATGAAAATAATTATATAAATTAAATTAATTTTGAAAAATTACATTTTCTTCTCTGATGTCTTAATTGATCAAAGAATGAGGTGGGATAAAAATTTCAAAGTCATTTTATTTGAATTTGACAAATTATGAAGTGTTAGAGCCTTAGCGGCAAAAGTGTAATTTTAGGAATTTGGCCTTAATTAACATTTAGGCTTAATTCAAGGAGGGAAATGGGAAACCTCTGATCTTAATTAACTTGTTTGAATGACTGAAATTAAAAAGGGGATTAATTGGTAGAAACCAACCCCACTTTCCTAATTAAAAGAATAAATTAATAAATTTCTAAATTATTAAAATTTGGAGGTTTATTAAATTAAATGAACCTAGGACTTAGGGGTATGACTTTTGAAGTCAATATTTAATCAATTTAATACCCCTATTTGATTTTCAAATGAAATTGAAATAATGAATCATGATCACCTAAAACTTAACCTTTTCAAAATTAATTAAGACACTCACCTAGGTCTTAAGAGCGTAGTAGTGATCTAAGTTAAATCAAGACTAATTAAACGAGGATTAGAAAAGAAAACATAGCTAAAATTTAAGACCTTTAAAACACTACAAGCCCAATTAGGACCAAAATTTGGCTAAGTGTTCCAACAACACTAGCTTGGCCCCTTTAAGGTTCTTCATTCACATTATCTTCAAAATTAAATTACAAATGATAATTACTTTACTCTTAGGGATAATTAGAACATCAATGTTCATTGAGCATTAGGGCTTTCATAGAATGAATTATTAAGCAACATAATAAGTTTAAATGAGCTCGAGGCTTTTCACTAGGTGATAAGAGGGAAGCATGGACCTGCTTCTTCCTCCTAACCTGTTGGATACCTCAGAGGTCTATTAAACTTAATATGCTTTTCTTAACAAAATAATCCTTAATTAAACTCCTAAGGGCCCACCAAGATATGACATAGGGTTAGGAAAACTACCAAAACCTTACTTTT
>NW_018228717.1:8853-10009 GCF_001263595.1 Phalaenopsis equestris
GTTAATATACAAATAAAGGTATTTAGTTGGGGGGGGGGGGGGTTGTTATGGAGAGAGGGCTGAGATCTTAATCTGGTCCTTCTTCTGGGTGGGGAGGGTCTAGTCAACTTCTGGCCACCTGTGTCCATAGCTTTGGATGCACTTTGCAGTTTCTGAATTTATGAAACTTGTTTCTTCTTCTTTTTAGTTTTATTTGTTTGCCACTCTCCTCTAATAGATTTTTCATATTAGAAACTATCCCTTTGTCAGGGGAACTCAAGATAGATTTAACATTCCTTTTGGCCTCCTCTAAAGCCCTACCACCAATGGTAGGTGAGCCCTCAGAGGTATGGGGTGTAATGATATTGATTTCATTTAGCTCCTCCCTCATTGCTAAGGGAGAAATGGGGGTAGGAGCACTAGATCCAAAAGGAACATATGAGCTCTTAGATGTGTCCTCAAGAGTTTCACCAGGGTTTCCAGGAATGGATTTCACAACAAAAGGTACAGTGGGTTCCATAACAGTAGTCAACTGAACAACATCCTTGTTATTTGTAACTTTCTTGGCGAGGGGGGGGGCGTGAAGCCTGAAACACTAATATTTGGTGTGCCCAAACATCTTACAGTGATGGCAATAATATGGTCTTTGCTCAAGCACCACATCCAGCTAAAAGCCTTCCTATTCAGACCAAATCCAAACTCTTTTTATTTCAGGTAGAGTGATGTCCCTCTCAATAAATTCTAGCCAAGGGTGGTCTGACTTTTTTGAAAGTTGGTGCATCTACTTTCAAGGGCCTGCCTAAAGCACAACCAATAATGAATAAGGCATTTAGATTAACGTATGGTAGAGGAAGTCCAGGCTATTTGAACCAAAGAGGGACCACATGAGGTTTTGTGCTTGGGTCAAAGCCTGGTGACAATTTCACAATCTTAATGTTAGTTCCCTCTATTTGATGAGATTGTTTGGCAAAGAGTCTAGCATAGTATTATTCTCCTGACATCTGGATGAGTAAATGACTTCCATCAGGTAATCCAATTTGCCAATCAACAATAAAGTACAGTGAGGCAAAGACAGTCGTCACTAAATCCATCTTTGGGCGTCCCAACTGAAATTTACCCACCAGAGTGAATTTAACTTTTTTATTTAGATTCAAAAATTTTTTTTTGAGAGAAGAAA
>NW_018228718.1:0-1613 GCF_001263595.1 Phalaenopsis equestris
AGTTATGTTCAATTTTTAATAGAGCGCACTGACGGTGCCGAACACCCCTCCGACGGCGAGCTCGTGAAAAAACACCTTTAACCGTGACTTTGACCAGTCAACCGCCACTATTCATCATCCCCTTCCTCCTAAAAATGCAATTTTCGACCTAGGGCTTCAGAGATCTTGGATTTGGGGCAATTTTAAGGCTTTTTGACACCGGATTTGATCTTCTCTAAGTAAGAGCTTCACTCCAAACTAAAAATATTTGATTTTCACCATGAATTTCTTCCACATTGAGAATATCTGGAAAATTTGAGAATGTGGAGAAAATATTGGGAAGAAATTCATGAAATTTAGTTTTGAACTCTTAGAGTCACTCTTAGAATCCATTATTACCAAATTTGAAGTATATTTTGGAATTTTTTCTATAATTTTGTTTAGATTGAAATGGCTTCCAAATAAAAGAGGGGACTTGAGTTTAACGAGTCTCACCTCGTCAATGCGAAGGCTCAATCAAAATTTACTTTAGTATTTGAAGGGAAGAAATGTATACAAGATCGAGTTTTTGAGAGTCCGGGAGGAGAAATTGAACGAGTTATTACCGAGAGGAGGTGGGAAAAATTCTGTTACACTACCAATAAGGCTGCTGTAAATATTGTGAAGGAATTCTATGCCAACGGATTCTATTCTGAAGATGGAATCGTTCAAGTGAGTGGATTTCTTGTTGAATTTAAAGCCGCCCGCATCAACACCTTTTACGAAGTCCCAAACTCTTATAGCTGCCACTATAAATCCTACAGTACGATGGAAGGCCCCTTAAATGATGTGATCAACTTTCTCACTGATGGGAAAGGAACATGGAAGATTAAGCAACAAGAACGAGAAAATATTTTTGCTTCCATGTTGACTGTTTTATTTCTTCTACTCTGTTATCGACTTATCACCATAGTGAGGTAACTAGAGATAGAACTATTCTGAATTTTTGTATTAAGAATAATAGAACTCTAAATGTGGGGAGAATAACTTTTAAGAATATATTGACTATGGCGAGGAGTGAGACTAATGGAGGTCTAGGACATCCTCGACTTATTTATACTATTTGCAAACTTTCTGGAGTGGAATTTGGAGATGAAGAATGGGTTTACCCTATGAAACCCATTAGTAAGGCTATTTTGAAGACTTATGAATCCCATGAAAAATGGAGAACTAGGAGTAGAAGTCAAGAACCTTCTACTAGTAGAGATGTCCCCTCTACAAGTTATGACCTTCCACCTTCTAGTTCCCCTACCCTCTCTGATTCGATGAATGAGTTGACCTTGCAGCGGAAGAGGATATAATTGATAAATGAAAGGATTGAAGGTTTAGAACGTCGACACGATTATGATAATGAGTACCTGCAGAGGCATTCAAAGTTTGAGGTAGCCTATTATGAAGCTCAGGCCCGACACTACAGAGGAGAGTCTGATGTTACGTTTCCTGAATGCCCCCGATATACTCAGTATCAACCCAATCCACCTGCTGATCAAGGCAATGAAGATATAGCTTGGGATTTTGATATAGAATGAAATTAATGTACTTATTTTTGTATTTTTATTTTATGTAATCTTTTTGTAATAGAAATGGATGTTTTT
>NW_018228718.1:3687-4519 GCF_001263595.1 Phalaenopsis equestris
GTTTTGTTACATGAATGATGAATTAGGGTCATTGGAGCAAAAAGATGCAAAAAGGAGCGAATTTGGAGCGAAAAGGACCAAAATGTGAAGATTTGAACTAGGGCGCCGACGGCGAGCCCAGCGGCGCGACGACAAGGATTTCTCGAG
The DNA here is from genome assembly GCF_001263595.1 of Phalaenopsis equestris. Classification (NCBI taxonomy): domain Eukaryota; kingdom Viridiplantae; phylum Streptophyta; class Magnoliopsida; order Asparagales; family Orchidaceae; genus Phalaenopsis; species Phalaenopsis equestris. Next base: position 3,835 of record NW_018228718.1, read on the forward strand.
ACTCCATAATTATTTCACTTAGAAGTACCGCCGACGGCGCCCTTGAGGCCGCCGACGGCTCGCTTTGTGGTTATGGTTATGTCCAATTAGGCATTAGATAAGGACGAATTTTGGAGGGGTGCTTAGGCACCTCTTGGGAATGCTCATCTACAAATTTAAAAGAAGACTTTGGCCAAAAATTAGAAAGGTCTTGGATGTTAGAAAGGTCCTGGAGAGGGGGGAGACTCAAAATTTAAGTCTGAAACAAGTGTAGAGAGTCTAAATTGTTAGGAATTCTTCGAGAGATTGTAAGAGTAGAGGAAAAATGAGAGACTTCTTCCTCCTTGCCACTTCAAAGAGGAATTTTGTGTGCTGTAAAGAAAGGAAGAGATTCAGAGGAACTTCGAGGAGTTTTCTTGGGGAGAAACTAGAGATAAGTTAATTTATTGTTATATTTTGTATGCCTTTGATTTTAAATATGAATATGAGATCTGAGTAGTTTTCTCTGTCGATCTCCTTGTCTTGAGATTTGTGAAATGGTAATTTGAATTGGTGAAGCCATAAAAAGTTTAAGAAATTGTGATGATCTTTTCACTTTGACCTTAATTTACTTTCAATCTGACCAATTGATTTGTTAAAATATGTTGAGTTTTACAACTAAAGTGAAGATTACATCCAAGATTCAGGGTGGTCAAAGCCCTTGGAA
>NW_018228718.1:4675-11942 GCF_001263595.1 Phalaenopsis equestris
GTTTCCTCCCAGCCTAGCTGCAGATTCAGTAAACAAGCGTAGGATTAGTCAATGTTCTTTATGCCTGGACCAAAGGGTAAAGAATAGGTATGCTCCTATTTGACATAATACAAATTGAACTGATTCACTTTATCCATTAACTATAATTTTTTGACAAGAAGAAAGATGTTTTCTTATATATTGAATATCACATTTAAAACCTCATTAGCATAATTAGTTATTTAATAGTTATTAAAATTACATATTTATTTTAATTGCCTATTAGTGACAGATAAGCAAATTGAATTTTGTTCTTGCAATTAAAGTATTACTTTTCTAACATCTTAGTTCGTAATTCTAATATTACTCCCTGTGGGATCGATATCTAGGACTCCATTAGAGCCCTATATTACTTGAGCGATGCGTATACTTCACGTATACTTGCGTTGATAATGTGACTTTACAATTATTGAATATTTATTATATCCATATTTATCGAATCTATAACTATTATTAAGTTTTGGTACAGTTGTTGAGGAATTAATTCTTTTAGCAGCAGTATTAAATACTTATATTTTTAAGTATATATAAAGTCGTGGTTAAATCCCCCTTCCTCCAAACCACCGAAGAAGGGTGAAAATGCTTACAATAATTTTCATGTAAATAACTTGCCCATAAAGATTGACCTCTCTGCAAATTAAGCCAATGTTTAAATAATTTAATTTCAGCAATGTGATGAAGCTGCTTGAACCCCAAACCCCTGCCGAAGTAGGTTTTCAAATTACCTTCCAAGAGCACCACTTCTTACCCGAATGAGATCCCGCCCACAAAAAATTATTAAAAGTTCGTTCAAGTATTCCTATAACGATACTTGTCCTACTCGTTAGACCTTTCTTTCAATTTTATCAAGCATGTTTAGTTTAGATTTATTTTCTAATAAATGCTTTCTATCCTGATAAAAAATTGTAGATATTTTATATAGATATTTTTGGTAGATAAAATTTCTAAACTATTTTTCTTCTTACTTTTATCTTCTGTACTAAATGCTATACATGTTAAAAATCAAGTTTAGGAGTAAGACAAAAAATCAAATTTTATAGTGAGTACACTTCCTTTCTAGTTTAATATTATTGCAAGCATATTTTAGGCTAGATTTACTTTCTCCTACAGTCATTCTACATGATTATGAATGTATATGAATTTGATAGGATTGGATGCTGTAGTAGTAAGTAGATTCAACTTTTAATTCTTCTTCCTGATACATTTTATGGAATTAGTTGTAAAATATTTTAAAATTCATGTTTGGGGGGAAGAACAATTTCTTTTAAAAGAAAGAAACTGAATTTTATTTGTCCTCAATTAGCTACATTTTCAAAATTTAGTTTGACATGATGTTCGGTATTAGAGGCTAACTTTAGATAAGTATATTTGTGTTTCTAAATATATAGTATACTTAAGTAAAAGTTTTAAGAAAATGAAAGTTAATTCTAGAGTTAAGATGTTTGGTACAAAATATATAGTATACTTAAGTAAAAGTTTTGAGAAAATGAAAGTTAATTCTAGAATTTCATATAAGAAGAAAAGAATCAGACTTTATGAAAAATCTTCAAAGCTAATATGAATTTATAAAGTGAAGGAATGTGAAAAGTTTTTAACTTTAAGAAGAGAACAATGAAGTTCAAAATCATTAAATGCTATCCAGATATAGTAATCATCGCATAAAAAAGAAAAAAAAAGAAAGGATTGAAAATGATCCTTAAATAAAATAAAAAGTAAAGCTAAAAGTGAATGAAAAGAAAAAGAAAAGAAAATTATGTGAGGAGAAGCTTAAGGAGATTCCTACTAAAAAATTGGCTTCACTTGAATCAACTTGAGGAAGAAGGCTTTATTACATTTTCCAAACATGTATTTGAGTATTAGCATCCTAATAAAGATCTCATGAAGTTCTTTTTCATATGAATATTCTAAGTAACCTTAATATGACAAATTGCAGTTCTTCTTGAAATGAATAAAGAATAAGAAATCTTAGACTTGGCTACTAAGTATTCTTACACTTTTAGTTTTGACTTAAGTTGTTAAAAATTTTTCTTAAGTTGTGTTATTATATTGAGTAGACTAAATTATAGAAATTTATAAGTTAAACTCTGTACCATAAGTCATATTTCTTTGTAGTAAAAGTGTTACTTGAAGAGAACTAACATTTAAGTTTGAGGGACTTTGATGCACAAAAAATATATGCTTGTTTAGACCTATATTTTATACTCATTTTTGGTGATATTGCACTTGAAAGGAAGGTATTTTGCATGTTTTTGGATTCATGTACAAGAAATGGACTTTTGGTAGAAAGAAGCAAAAATGGTACAGTTTGGAGTTAAAACTAGCAAGAAAGAAAATTATGGCCGGAAACATTTCAATGTCTTTCTATGCTTAATCTACTTCTCTCTTCTCACATGTTTTTTAATAAAACTTCACTATAGAAAAAGGTTTTTTTTCATCCCTATTTTTTAGTTCTATCTGTTAGAAATGAAACCCAACTTAAACGGGACAAAACAGAGCTGAAACGAAGTAAAGCAGATAGAAATAGTGGAGCTGCTGCAGACTAGCGCCGACGCCGCCCGAGACAATTATGGACATATTTTTTTGTTTTTTTTTTATGTTCTAGAAGGCTCGCAAGTGATTCAAAAACCCCATGAAGTAATTTAATGCATCTAGACACTTGTAAAAGCTCTTAAATGAATGGATGTGTCTCTTGGAGTTAATGAGTGGTTTTTAAATGAAGAGATGTGTCTCTTGTAGTGATATTCAATGAAACTAGACACTTGGAGTGAAGATATGTGTCTCTTCAAGTGAAGCTGTTGGAAAAAAGGAGGGATTTTGTACCTCTTTAAAATAGAGGGGTTGGCGCCTCTCATAGTGGTGTGTGCCAGCGTGTGTGATTTTGTGTAGGTGTGTACGTGCGTGTGTGTGCGTGTGGATGTGTGTGTGTGGGTGTGTGGGTGTGTGCGTGTGTGTGTGTGTGAGTGTAGAGTAAAGTCTTTCTTGTGGAGAGGATTTTTTTTGAAGAATTTTAAGAGGAGATGGAAAGTGAGAGATTACTTCTCTATTACAATTCTAAGAGAGTGTTGATTGTAAAGAGGGAAAGTGGTTCAAGGGAACTTCAAGGGAGTTGCTTGAGGAGGAGTTTAAGATAAGTTGTGTTCTTTCATTTCTTTATTTTGTAAACTTGTTTATAAATATAAAATCCATGTTTTGTCATATCTTTCTCATGAATTCTGAGTAATCTTTTGTCTTTCTCCCTATTCTGAGATTTGGTGAAATGAAGAGATAATTTGTTTGTGTCAACTTTAAAATATAAAAAAAAATTTATGATGATTTTTTCAATCTGTTCTTAATTTGCTCTTTGATTTGGCTAATTGAAATTTTAAAATCTATTGTGAAACATAATATCCAAGAAATGGAGTTTGAGTATCACAATAAAGTGAGAATCACATTTGATTCGATGAAGAAGTGTTTCGTTCATGGAATTGAGTGAAAATAAATAAGGAAATATATAAACCTAACCATGGATTTAAGGACTAAATCTAAGATTAGTCAATGATTCTCTATAACATTTTACCGAGGGTAGAGAATTAAAACTTCTCATATGTGGCACAATACAAATTCAAACTGTTTATCTCTATCATTAAGCAAAAATTCATTGTAGTGGTAAGGATACTTTCTTAAATTTGAACTCTTCATCACAAAAAATTTTTTTAGTCTTAGTAAATTTAACTTTAAAGTTTAAAAATTAATTTAGTAAATTTAGTTTCATTAGCATACATTAAAACCCCTTTAATCAACCTTCCAAAATAATTGCTTATAGTAGTAGACTAGAATTAGCCTAAAGGATTTCTTACCTCACTTCTTCATGGGATCAATACTGGGGTTTTTAAAAAAAGCCCTATATTACTTGAAGCGATACGTGCACTTGCATGAAACCACTAGTGTGTGAATTATTTTACATATTTTATATAACATTTAAATTTTTTACATTAGATACTTAATATAAATTGCGTCAAGTTTTTTTACATATTTTTGAAAGCTAAATTACTGCGTAATTTTGGGATGGGTCAAGTTTTCGACATTATTATTGGGGATCCAAATTGACATAAACACGCTGAAAAATAACACAAGGTAGGGGCACATCACTTCAGATTCATTATCTATAGCAAGTTGTTGTTCCAGCTTGGTAACCAATTCTTCAGCTTCAGAAACTTTGATGTTCAAGTTGTCAAATACAGTCCAATTCCACTATTTATGGTGAGCACCCACTTCTTTTTTAGCACCCAAAGCTTGATCTAAAGATTGTCATTGTGGTAGCTTTTCCATATACAGCTTACTTGATTTAAGAAATCAGGGTGGGAGGCCTAAGCATTTAGACATTAGAAAGAAGATTTGGCTTGCGCTTGAGAAGCCTTAATAGAAATGAGTAGGGGTATGTGGTCAGACCCAGACATAGGAAGAAGCAACACTGAAGTGTGGAGGAAATATGCTAGCGACTTATCATTAACCAACATTCTATCCAATATCTACCATAACTTACCTCTTCTCCAAGATTATTTAGGGCTAGATAATCCCAGATTATGTAGCTTAACTTGCTTACTGTGGTCATTAAAAAGATGCATGTTGTTGTGGTCAAGTCATCTCCCACCATATTTCACTCAAGGAGAGGCCAAATAATTGAAATCGCCACCCACAATCCATTTGGTGGATAAAGAGTTGCTGATCTAAATCAGCACGTCCCATAGCTCCAGCCTGACAACCTGTATAGACAAAAGTGGCATGTCCAAAATGACCAGCCAACGTAAAGGTGAGATGGATGAACTAAGGGTGATTCACCAGAATTTGAGAGTCAACCTCCTTTTTGCATAGTAACAAAATTTTGTTGTTGTTGTTATTGAAAATCAAAAATCTATGAAGTTTGTTGAAGATTCTTTTGTATTTTTAGTGACCATGGGTTCAAGAATAGCTATACACAAGAATTTGGGCATCCTATTCAGTTGTAGGAGTCTGCTAAGGGACCTAGGATGGGCCACTCCTCTAACATTCCAACAAGGAATGTTAATCTTAATTTTGCTTACCCCTACTTTTGGTTCTGAAGAGGGAATCTAGCAGCATGTTAATAGAGCTCCCACCAGCTAATTTATCCTCTTACAGCTTTTTTAATTCATGGTGCCCCCTTTCTTCTCTTTCGCTTGTGGATTTTCCATTCCTTTTCTAAATCAATGTTTAATTGGATTAATGTGTTATCATTAAATGAGCCCCTAGAAGGAATCTCAAGCATATGAGACTTGGAAGTTTCAGCAACATTGGAGACCTTGTTGGTTATGGGTTCTACTACTTCCTCTAAATTTTGTTCTAAGTAAATAGTGACCTCTTCATTATTGTCTACAATAGGAGTATCAGTTGGGATGTTGTGTTCTATGACATTGGGTAACTGGGGAGAAGCAGGAGGCTCCACATAAAGTATTGGAGCAGTGACATCAACATTAGATGGGGTTTCTTCCATAAGATTTTTAAGTTGGATGGAGGGGTTATAGATGCTCCAGTAGGTGGATTCATTAGATTAGGATTCAGTCTAAAGCACCTTCCATCTGTGTAACCATGAATTTTACAATTATGATAATAGCAAGGCCATTGTACAATGATCTTGGTTGAATATTATTCTGTAAAATTTATAAAGCTAAGTGTGCTTTACATTGGTGCCAAAAACTTGATGTGGCATTTTAGTAATAATAAGTGTGCTTTACATTGGTGCCAAAAACTTGATGTGACATTTTAGTAATAATAAAGTTAAACTCTTAAGATTAGGATTCTACGTAAGTATACGTATCATAGTTAAACTCATAAGATTAGGATTCTATGTAAGTATACGTATCATTATCAAGTAATATAAGACTTTCTGTTTAAGTGCCAAATATTGATCCCAAGCGGAATGTTTAAATTTAAAATAATAAAGTGACTAGGAAATTCACAGAAATCAAACAAAATTACTCTCACTAAATTCAAATGTTTAAGATACTGTCAAAGCTAAATTATTTACTATTAACACAATTTAAAAGCAGGGTCTAAAATTAATAACTATTAAAATATGTTTATGTGATGAAGTTTTCTAATATTAAAAAGCATCTTTCCCACTACAATGAGTTTTTTGTAAAATGAGATAAGATAAATGATTTAATTATGTATTGTGTCAAATAGGAGCAATTTTAATAATCTACCCTGATTCAATATTATAGAAAATCATTGACTAATCTTAGGTTTAGTCCCTAAATCCGTGGATATGCCAGGAGGATACTGGCTCCCACTCCAGAGCTCCCACTTCCCTTCCCCTGAAGGTTAACTCTCACTTTAGTTTTGAAATACTAAGATTGAATTAGGGATTTTTAGTTTATCGCCCTAGAAATCTTCAGTTCTAAACCCAACAAAGTATATTTCCCTATTTATTTGCACTTAATTTCATGAAAAAATTACTCCATCGTGGAATTAAATGTGATTCTCACTCTGTTGTAGAACTCATACTCCATTTCCTGGATCATATGTTTCACAACATATTTTAACAATTCAATTGGCCAATTCAAAAAGTAAATTAAGAGCGTAGTTGAAAAAAGCATCACAATTTATTTTAAATTTTAATATTGGTACATCCACATTATCTCATCATTTCACCATATCTTAGAGTAGGGAGAAAGATAAAGGAGACTACTCAGACAACATGAGAAGGATACAACAAAACACAAATTTCATATATAAAAGAAAGTTCATAAAATAATTATAAACAAACAATAATTAAAAACAAACAATAATTATCTAAAACTATTTCATAAAGCAAATCCTTTGTAGCCTCTCTTACGAAATGTTAGAAGAAGAAATCTCTCACTTCTCTTCCTCTCCAACACTTCTTTAAGAATAATTCACACTTAAATTTACCAAGAAAACTAAAAACTATAAAAACAATTACTAACTGATTGTGTAGATTGGCGTGGAATGTAGGTGTGTGAAGAGGGAAACAGAAATGAGTGGAAGAAATTGAAATGGTGCCAAGGGATGGGGTTTATTAATCAAATTTTGGCTCTAAATAGAGCCTAGGTTGGTCTCCAACAGGTGCATCCAAAAACTCTACAAAGGCGCCCAAATTTGTCAAATTATCTAGAAACTGGCTCTACACTGACACTGGCACCGTCGGTGCCCATTCTGGCATCGTCAACGCCATAGGCCATCTATTTAATTCCTTCTTCTCTGTCAAACG
>NW_018228718.1:12183-13407 GCF_001263595.1 Phalaenopsis equestris
ACTCTTTTACTACATAAAAATAACTACATAAAAATATGACTTATGGTAAAGATTTTAACTTCTAGATTTCCATATCTTAGTTCACCAAATATAATAGCATCACTTACGAAAAATTGAAAATAACTCTAGTTAACACTAATGGTATAAGAATATTTAGCAGTCAAGTCTAAGATTTTTTATTCTCTATCCTTTTCAAGGAAAACTGTAAATTATTCATATTAAAGCCACTTAGAATATTCATATGAAAAAGAACTTCATGAAACTTTACTAGTAAATATGCTAATACTTAAATATAAGTTTAAAAAATGCAGCCAAGCCTTCTTCTTTAAGTTGATTCAAGTGAAGCCAATTTTTAATGAGGCATCTCCTCAAGCTTCTTCTCACATCGTTCTTCTTTTCTTTTCTTTTTCTTTTTAAGATCATTTTCAATTTTTTTTATTTTCTTTTTTTTGTGAGGATTACTATATCTGGATAGCCTTTAATGATTTTGAACTTCACTATCCTTTTTATAAAGTTAAAAACTTTTCACATTCCTTCACTTTATAAAATTATTGTAGCTTTAAAAAATTTTCATAAAGTTGTAATCTGTTCTTCTTACATGAATCTCTAATATTTTTAATACTTCAAAAATGCAAATTCTTTTACTTAAAATAGAAAAATATAGTCTTATTCTATCATACCAAATATCTTAATCTCTAAAATTAACCTTTATTATTGAAAATTTTTCTTAAGTTTACTATATATTTAGAAACAGTTTACTATATATTTAGAAACAATATATTTAGAAACATAGATATATTTATCTTTAGTTACCCTTTAATACCGAAGGTCATGTTAAATTTTTTAAAATATTTTGAAAATATAACAAATTCAGGACAAATAAAACTAAGTTTCTTTTCTTTAAAAAAGGAATTTTTCTTCCCCCAAACTTAAATTTTTAAAATATTTTAAATGAAGAACTGAAAATTAAGGGTTAAAGTAAACATTTAATACATAAATAAAAGACATACTTATTGAAGGTTCTGATTTGAAACTTAACTCTGAAATATTGCAGGTGCTAATATGAAAGCTACGAGACTTCAAACATTAAATAACACATAATACATATACAAATTTGTTGAGAAAGAGTTAACTAAAATACATACAATAAAGTACTAAAAACTAATAACTTTCAGCAGATTCACAAGTTTAAAGTTCACAACACAGCATACAACAGAAATAAAG
>NW_018228719.1:0-429 GCF_001263595.1 Phalaenopsis equestris
GAGAGGAAAAGTGAGAGAAATTGTATGAGAGATCATAAAGAGAGTAGAGAAGGGAGGGAGAGAGAAAAAGAAAGAAAAGGAGATAGGGAGGGGGAGAAAAAGGGATGTAAGGAGGGAGCATTTGAGGGTTGGAATGAGGGAGAGGTAGAGAAAGAGATAGAGAGTGGGAGAGAAGGCATGAAATTGAGAGAGAGTAAAAAGTGAGTGACAAAGAGTGTGAGAGTCATAGAGAGTGAGAAAAATGATAAGAGTGAGATGGAGCAAGAGAGAGGTAAAAAGAGAGGAAGGGAGGGAGAGTGAGATAAAGAGATAAAGGATGTGAAGGAGGGAGGGAGAGTGAGACAGAGAGAGAGTAGGAGTGAGGGAGGGAGGGAAGCAGTTAGAGAAGATAAATATACGAGAGAAAGAGAGAGGGAAAGAAGCAGAGGT
>NW_018228719.1:2207-2767 GCF_001263595.1 Phalaenopsis equestris
GTTCTACATCTTTTGTGCTCTCTCTTAAAAGCTTCACCTTTTTACTGCACTCTCTCTCTCTTTGTCACTCCCATTCTCACTCCCACTTTATCTCTATACCTCTATTAGACCTCCTCTGTCTCTCTCTCTCTTACTCTCCCTCTATCTTCCGATATGTTACTCCCTCTCTCTCTTTCTCTCTCCCTTCTTCCCTCTTTTCCTTCTCTCTTACTCTATCTCTCTCTTCTCTCTTCATCTTTCTCCCTCGCACTCCCTCTTAGGGTTTGTTTGGTGTAGCTGCACCTTATTGAATAATCTACTGATAAGCTGATTAAAAATGATCTACTGCTAGGTGCTGGCTATTACAAATTTTTATTTTTTTGGAAAAGCCAACGCACTGCCAAAAAACTGTCATTGCACTTAGATAGGTGCAGTGTGAAAATGCTGTTTTCAGCGTTTTGAAAATACATAAGCTGCGAAAACGCAGTTTACCCAAACAGGCCAGGTGTGTTTTCAAAATGCCACCGCACCAAGTAAGCTGCCCCAAATGGACCCTTACTCTCTCTCTCATTCTCATGCTC
>NW_018228719.1:4699-4935 GCF_001263595.1 Phalaenopsis equestris
TTTCTCTCATCATTCTTTTCCTCTCTTCTCTCTCACTCTCTCCCCTTTGCTCCTCTCTCCTCCCCACTCACCTCTCTCTTTATCTCCAACCTCATTCCCTCTCATTAAGTCTTTCTTTTGGTATCTCTTCTTTATGTATCTCTTCTCATTATATCCATATCTCCCACTCCCTCACCCTCCCTCCTCTCTCACTCTACGTCGCTTCATTCTCTGAATCTCTCTCCTTGTCTTCTACC
>NW_018228720.1:0-1634 GCF_001263595.1 Phalaenopsis equestris
TCCACATGAAGCAATAATGATGGTTTCTCTCATTTTTTGCACTTCAAGGGCCATAAGAAGAGTTTTAATTCTTTGGAGACTTATTTGAGAGAGGAAAAGCAGTGAAATTTTAAGAGTTTTGTGAGGTTTTTATTTCTGAGGCATCTAAATCTAAAATCGTAAAAAAATATTCTCCAAAAAGCGCAACAACAATGCAAAATGGAATCCAAAGAGTTGTGGTACACCCGAGTAGAATAAGGTACAACAACAAGTCAAAAGAACTTCGGGGGTTGCACTTCACCAACGTGAAGGAGGCATAAAAACTAACCAAAAGAACTTTGGGGGTTACACTATACCAACACGAATGATATAGAATTACAGACCAAAGGAACTCGAGGGGTCGCAGAACACCAACATAAAAAGAGGCACAATAATAGGCAAATGGACTCCAAAAACTTCAAGGAGGAAGTGTCTTATCTCTTCTTATTTGGGACTATTTATAAGCCAAAAAACCTAGAAAAACCATCCAAAACCATTTGAAACCAGACCAGCCCGTGATAGCCCATAGGACCACCTATTTTTGCGTGATTAGATGACTATCACTTAATCAACAAAAAGATTGCACGATCCGCATGATTCTACCCATGATACGAAGCATCACACGATCGACAACCTTGATTGTAGACCTAGCCCGCCCACGTCATCCAATCATATTGGGCAGTTGACTTGTCCCTGCCTGATGCCAACTCGCTCAATTGTCGCTTATGAATTCTGACCTAGCCCAACCCGATGACTCACTCAATCGCTGCTGCTGAGCCAACTTGATCCGTTGTCTAGAACTGAGTTTCATGCCCATGCATTGTGGCGACCGTCAAACACCAGAAAACTCCAAGTTTTCAAAAAAATATATATCATATTTTTGTTATTTTTATTAATTTCAGAGGATAGGAAATAAATCTCCTAAAAATAAGGGGGAAATGATGTGTCGTCACTAATTTTATCATTTGACATTAATCTCGAGGCATTTGACACAGATCTTGAGCCATTTTTTTAGCAATAATTGTTTTGATTAGAACTAAAAGTCCTTAAAAGCTTGATTTCTACAAATTTAGAGTCAAGCTAATCAACTCAACAATACGAACCCAATTTTATCAAAATTGATCCAATCCAAGTCAAATCAAGTCCTCAATCAAGACATTAAACCATCTTTTGAAAATTTTTCGGAAACATTTAAAAGGTCAAATGGATGTCGAATCAGCCGAATTTATAGTCAAATCGGCCGTCTCGACAAAATAAATCCAACAAACCTAAGATCACTCAATTCTGATATCGTTAAGGTACTCAAGTGTTCATTAAATGTCATCTGATCAGAAAACCTCTCCGGACCGTCCGATCAAAGTAGTTCATCTTCTTGCATTAATTGCTCCAGGAACCCTATAAAAAGAGCCTCACTCTCCTCTCATGAAACGAGGGGGAGAGAGCTTGAGCTTGAGGAAAAATTTGAATCTTTGAGAAGCTGAAGTCCGGCACCACTCTTGTCACCGTTGACCCCCGCCGACCGCCTGCCGTCGTAGACCTAGCCGACGTCGTCAATTGCCGTCAACCACTGCCAACCACCACTTACCGACCACCGCCGACTGCTATCAGGCGCCGCC
>NW_018228720.1:4401-5302 GCF_001263595.1 Phalaenopsis equestris
CATTTTTGTAATGTGGTACCGCTCATCTACCACATCTCACCTACCGTTCACCTACCGCTCACCTACCTCCCACCAATCGCTCTCTTGCTTCTATAAATAGAGAGGGTGTGAGGCCTAGGAGAGCAAGGGAGAAGATATCTTGAGCTACCACAAAGGAGGAGAGAATAGCTATAGAGTTAGAGAGGATGAGAGCATCTTGAGGCCTTGTATCAAGGTGCCTCTTGAGAGGGAGGCCATAGAAGGAAGATGAGGGCTCATCTCTATGTATAAGCTATGTATTCTCCATTTCTTTTGCCTTAGTGAAATATTTGATTGATTCCCTCCCGTGGACGTAGATCCAGTTGGATCGAACCACGTAAACGATCTGTGTTTGCTTGTGTTCTTTTTCGTCTCATTTCTATGTCTGAAAGTACATATCTCACAACAATTGGCGCCGTCTGTGGGAAGATCCATACTTCTTGGCTAGAGGTGTCCGCGTAAAGGTGTTCGCGGCCATCGACGAAGAAGAGGAGTTCGGCATTCATGAACAGAGGAGCAAGCGGATCGTGTCGCAGGTAGCCGAATCGCGACAGATTTGGTGAGCAGTGAAAGCTTTGATTGACTCGCACCGCAAGTTGTGCAGTTTGGCAAGAAGGAGGAACAGTCGTCGAGCGAGGGCCGAAAATTTGCGACAGGGCTGCCAACAGAGGATTTCGGAGTAGGAGTTCGGTCTTGCGAGCAACTCGACCTAGGTGGAGATCTCACAGAGAAGGGTTCGGGGAGTTCCCTGTTCGGGAGTTTGCGAAGCAGGAGGACCTGAGCAGTTTGGCGAGGCGCGACGACTCTAGAGAGGCAGTTATTCTCGTGTGAGAGGCAGAGGAGGAATTCCTGATTTGTTCCGCTGGACGCAGAGGAGTGCCTG
>NW_018228720.1:7015-8592 GCF_001263595.1 Phalaenopsis equestris
TATGTCGCTATCTCCCAGAGGATCTCCCATGGAACGAGCAAAATGTTTCTCCATTTCCACGAGGCGGCGTATCAACAATTCAAATGATGACTGACGCCCCTCGGCTACCTCCTCTTTTCTTGCCGTGTTGGGGGAACTTTGGCGACCTGAACTCTTGCTTTTGCCACAAGACATGTTCTCTCTATCCATCCTCTAGTCCCCAACATCTAGTTCCACGGCAGTCACATCCTCCGTCGCAACTTGTTCCATGACGATCGCATCATCCTCAGGATCAACTTTAGTATATGACGAGATAGAATCGACCTTCAGGACTTCTATAGCTGCATCAAATAAAGTAATAAGAGAAAGAAAATACAAGAAACAATTCAAGCCACATACCCAAGATTCGGTTCCAATCAGACGTGGTGTAAGAGTTAACTCCCTCACTGGTCTTCCCTAGCTCTCCACCCAAGAAAGGTCATCCTTTGGCAGCTCGAGCAATGTTTTTCGCTCTGGACGCCGCCTCATCCAACCCACCTTGAGGAGCTATTTCCCCCGTAATAGTCTGGACGGGTGTTTCCTTCCCTCCAACGGGATCGTGATTCGACATATGCCTAGTAAGGCTATGCTCGTTTCAACAAGTCGAACCCATTGGCTCAATCTAAGTCCAATAAAGTTTAGATTAATCCATTAAAGCAAATTTAGAAACTTGAGATCGTTAATTGAATTGTCAAATTAACTCCAAATTTGATATAGTCCAATCGAGCGTCTCGAAGAGAGGAATCCAATAAGGCTATGCTCATTTAATTATGATATCATTTAAATTCTAAAACAAATTTAAATAAATTTATGATCAAGGGATCAATATCAGTCTTCCGCTCAGATGGTTAAAAGCGTTATTCACAAAAGAACCAAAATGCTCTTCACGTAGAGGTATTAAATAAATCCCATAGGAGAAGGAAGAGAAATCGCTGACCACCCCTTTTAGTTGTTGTCATTCATGTCTATTGGTAATGTCGTATCTAAAATACAACTATAACATACAATGTCATATTGAAGATCCGACAATAACTTCTTGTTGTTTTACTTATGTATCACACAATTCTTTTGTATTTACATATTCACACTAAAGCTTTCATATATACATACACAGTCCTTTGGTAGTTTAAATCTATACATAAAAATGTGTATTTCATTTTTAGAAAGTGATAATATGTGATATTAAAGATTTAAGAGCAATAACCATAAATTTAAAAGTTTAGGTGCGAAATACATAAATACATAAGAATAGTACATTATGTATGTAAATACCCCAAAAATTTAATATCCTTTTCTTAAATTCATAAAGAAGACCAACTATTTTGGTGCAGTGTTTTATTAAAAAAAAATGCTATCACCATCACCAGTGGGACTAGGGTTGTCAAAACGGCTCGTTGTTCCCGAACAACTCATGTTCGGCTCGCTAAGAAGCTCGTGTTCGGCTCGTTCTAAGTTAGCGAACTGAACACGAACAACTCGAACAATAATTTGTTCGTTCGTGTTCTGCTCGTTTTGGCTCGAAATACAACTAATCAATTATATATATATATATATATATA
>NW_018228720.1:8654-12584 GCF_001263595.1 Phalaenopsis equestris
ATATATATTAGTATTTTTAAAAAGCTTAATTACTATAAGGCTATAAAAATTTATAATCAATTATAAGTATTAATTAAGAAAATAGAATAAAATTTATTAAATTAGATTCAAATGATGTTTTAATATAAACAATAATTGCCCTGATCCTTAATATCATATGGCTATCTGATTAGGGTTGTCAAAACGACTCTTTGTTTGTGAACGACTCGTGTTCGGCTCGCTAAGCAAATGAGTCAAACACGAACACACCTTTCGAGCTCGAAATATAAACGAGCCGAACACGAGCTGAGTCTGTGCTCACTTGTGTTCGGCTCGTTTACACCCACAAGCGGGACTATAAGCCAAATAATTCTTGCATGATCTGTGGTTGTGCAAGGTTAACTCTTCCTGATAACTTCCGAGAAAATGATTGGAAACCACACTGCCGCTGCCAAAATTTATGGCTGTCACTTTTAATCGATGGTAATAGAATTGCTTCATCGTAATTACTATTTCTCATTTCTTTTAGGTTGAGAATACAAAACGAGCCATCCTCTTTAGGTGCACCACTTCCCTGAATGATCTTGAAGACTAGATGAATTATTGAAAATTAATCTGAATGTATATATCTATATCTTATATAAACCCTTCTTTAAAATATTGGTTCAGTCATAAATTGTTCAATTATGAACCAAATCGGTTAAGAAATTGTGTGGAGAACCTTGCGCGAGAGAAGTAGAATCATCTTGAATTTTAATTGAAGAGAGCATTAGGCAAATATGTGTTAGAAGCCTAGTGTAGGAGCACGATGGATATAATGATGATCAATATGCTCATACAAGTTGGCAATAAAGATTTATGATTAATTAAAACTATTACATAAAAAATAGAATAAAAATATATTAAGTTCAATTTAAATGAAAATTATAATATAAATAATAAGATTTAAATCTTGCCCTACTCCTAAAATCACACGGCTTCGTGATTAGGATTGTCAAAACCGCTTGTTCGCGAACAACTCATGTTCAACTTGCTAAGCAAAAGAGCTGGATACCAACAAATTTTTTTGCGCTTGATATATAAAAAAGGCGAACACGAACAAGAGTACTTTTTAACGAACCGAACACTAACAGTGGTATTGTTTAACGAGACAAACACGAGTCGAGCCTAGGCTCGCTCAAGCTCAGCTCATTTAGCCCCTACCACCAACTTCAAGTGAAGGCAAATTTGTTGCTCTCATGCAATGGAGAAGTTTAAATTGAAAATTTTACAAGTTGTGAATGAGTCAAGCTAGTGATATCAAGAAGATCATTATTAGTTGGTGGAGGCCGAGGGATCTCAATTTGGTAGAAATATGAGGTAGCTTGAATAGTAACGAGCAAATCATCTTAATATGCAATAATTTATGAGAGAGATGTGTTTGAGGTTTAGTAACACCATCTTGATTAACAGTTTCTCTTTCAAACAAATCGAAGGATATAGTTTTATAATCCTTCCATTTCTTAAACATTTTCTTAAGGATAAACATGTAGACTTTTGATTCATCATTGTTCTTCTTATTAATTGAATAAGGACTTAATGTATAAAATTTGGCTATGTTACAGTTAATTGTTTAGTTCATTGTTGAGTTTGATGCCTTTATGATACACCTCGATTCCAAAATCAGCAAACATAACACGACAAAAATTGCAATAGATAGGTAAGAAAACACTAATTAAGGTTGCCTTACAAAAATCAAAGAAAAACAAGTAAGATACAAAGCTGATATACTAGTTGAGAGGTAGATCATCTCTCCCACACCATAGATGTTGTTAGGAACACCACAAGAAGAAAAAAAATAACATCCACAACATAACATGCATAAAGAAAGCAAAGTCTAGGTTCCTCCCTAATAGAATCTCTTCCCAGCATTTCAAAAACTTTCCTTCCTAACTTTCCCTCTAAACTCCTTTAATTTCTCCTCCTAGCATAGGTGATTATGGCCCTAGTGGACCCCGCCCTTTATTTTCCTTCTTTTGCGACTCTTGTTCGCTCCGCTTCTTCTTATCGACCAAACTGGCTCGCCTTTGTGGCTCCCTCTGTTCACTCTGCTTCTTCCTGTGACCCATACCAGCATGCCTATGGGCCGCTTATAACATCTCCAGCCGGTCCAGGGGGGACTGGCTAATGTATGAGAGTAGCATTACTCTCCTCCAAAAAACTACCTTGTTCTCAAGATGGAAGAATTAAAACTACTTGTAGATCACCTCATACGACACCCATGTTGCTCACAGTCTGACTGCCTCTTCCATCTGAATAATACCTCCTTTGCCCACCTACTCCTCGGTGCTCCCCTTCGATTTCTAATGGCTCTAAAATTGCCTACAAGTCTTCTGTCAGCATCGACGGTAGTGTAGACCAGGGTTTATGATCTCCAATCACACGTCTTAATTATGATACATAGAAAACTGGGTGTAGTGCATACAATGGTGGTGACTTTAAATGGTAGGCCACTGCCCCAATGCTTGCCATCACCTCATAAGGCCCAAAGTACCGCGATGAAAATTTCTCGCTTCTCTTCCTGGCCAATGTCTTCTGTCAATAAGGCCCCAGCTTCAGGTAAACCAGGTCTCCTGGTTCAAATTGCACCTCTTTCCTATGTCTGTTTGTATTTCTCTTCATGATTTGCTGAGCTCTCAATAATTGCCCCTTAAGCTTTAATAGTATCATGTCCCTATTCTCTAAGTATTGATCGATGTTGGATATTGGTGTGGTACTATTACCATAATGTATCAAGTGAGGTAGATCCCGCCCATATAATATCTTGTAAGGAGTTGTTTGTGCTGAGGTGTGGAATGAAGTATTATACCAATATTTGGTCCATGCAATCCACTTAGCCCATAGCTTTGGTGTATTAGATACAAAACAACGCAGGTATGTCTCCATACTCTTGTTAACCACATCTATCTGCCCATCAGTGTAAGGGTGATATGCAGTGCTCTTTTTAAGGACTATCCCTCACAACCTAAATAGTGCATTCCAAAAGTGGCTAAGAAACACCTTATCCCTATTTGATACAATCGATTCATACATCCCATGCAAACAAACTACTTTCCAGAGAAGCACATCCGCAACAAAGATCGTAGTGTAGGGATGTCGTTAGGGAACGAAATGTGCATACTTACTCAGACAATCCACGACTACCATAATCACTGTGAACCCTTATGACAGTGGCAACCCCTCGATAAAATCTATCACCACTTCTTCCCAAACCTTCTCTGATAATGCCAATTTTTGTCATAATCCTTCTGGTGTCGTGGTCAAGCACTTATGTTGCTGACACAAATCACATTTTGCCACCATGTTCTACATGTATATGTGCATCCCCACCCAATAAAGCTCTGCTGCCCAAGGATTGTAGGTCTTCTGCACCCCTTACTGCTCCATGATCATACAACCATGAAACTCTTGTAATAATCTGGGAATATATTCTATTGACTTGGGTATCACAAATCAGCCATAGTGGAGTTGCGCCCCTCAATGTATATACTGGATGATTGTTAGTGTCTTGTAATAACTTAACTATTATTTTCCTTAGCTCCTCATCCCTTTCACGCTCCTATCTCAAGGTCCCCCAATCTAGTACCAAGGGTATCGATATGGCCGTCAATTTGGGCTCCTCCACCTTTTTCAACCGTGTGTCAGTTGCTTGTTCTCTAATCTTAGATGGCATTGAATCTTAAAATGATACCCATATAGCTTGGATAACCATCTTTGATGCTCCTCAATCACCATCCGTTGCTCCAAAATATACTTTAAACTCCTCTGATCTATCATAACCAAGAAATGTTGTCCTAAAAGCTAGAGCTGTCATTCCTGAATGGTCAAGGCAACTACCATCAATTTTCGTTCTTATACAGACTTTAGCCTCACACTGACTGTAAGAACTTGGCTAACATATGCAATTAGCCG
>NW_018228721.1:0-372 GCF_001263595.1 Phalaenopsis equestris
GTTGTGCACACTGATCACTCTGCTATTAAATATCTAATGCAAAAGAAGGATGCCAAACCAAGGTTTATTAGATGGATACTTTTGATGCAAGAATTTGATCTTGTGGTTATTGATAGAAAGGGAACTGATAATCAAATTGCTGATCATTTGTCATGATTAGAAAATCATGAATTATCAGACAGTTTTCCTGATAAACAACTTTTCAATATTAATGAGTGGAAAATACCATAGTATGCTAATATTGTTAATTATTATTGTTAATTATATTGTAAGTCTATGCTGACATTAAAACAACAAAAAAAATTCATATTTCTGGGATGAGCCTTATTTATATAAACAATGTAAGGATCTTATTATTCTTATTTATATAAA
>NW_018228722.1:0-239 GCF_001263595.1 Phalaenopsis equestris
AGAAGACTCGTCAGGTATACTTTTATAGTTTACAGAGTTTTATGGTCATTATTGTACTTTTCTACTGCTTTTTCTTTTATGCTTGTACCATACTTACTGCATAAAAAACACTTGCATGTTAAAAAACAAAACAAAACAAAACCAAAACCAAAACCAAAAACAAAATTTTAAACAAAAATACCTCACAACATTTCAAAATATAAGACAACTCAAAACTTAATCACAAACATCACAAAAAA
>NW_018228722.1:461-14048 GCF_001263595.1 Phalaenopsis equestris
TTTAAAGAACTTTAACCATAGGGTCACCTGATTTGACATTATAACCAAATGACCTAGAAAACTTGAACTCTGCTACAACGAGGAGCTTGGAGCTTACATGGTGGGCAGCCCGGCCATCTTCAACAACAGGAAGATCTACATTATCATATCCTTCCTTAGCTTTAAAACAACAAAGTCATAGGAATTTGAGGTTGTTTGCTTAGTGCAACATAAATCCTCAAACATATTTTTAGGTCTTTGTACAATCATATTGTATAATATAAGCCCTAAACTCGTTTTAGGACTTTGTCAGTTTCCTCCACCTCCATTTAGACCAGCATAAAAACCAGAATAAAAACCAGAATAAAAACCACCACCTCCATTTCCTCAGAGACTTTGTCAGCAGAAGTTGATAAGCAATTTTCAAAATTTTTGGAAATATTTAAGAAGCTTACAATTAATATTCCATTTGCTGAAGCCTTAGAACAAATGCGAGATATGTAATGTTTATGAAGGATATTCTCAACATGAAAAGGAAGTTTGAAGATAATGATATTGTTGCACTTAGTGAGGATTACAATGCGATAATTCAAAAGAAGCTTCGTGAAAAGCTTAAAGATCTTGGTAGACTTACATTTCCATGTGCAATAGGCGACAGATTTTATGGGAAAGCCTTATGTGATTTAGGTGCAAGCATTGAACTTATGTCATTATCAATATTAAAAGATTAAGATTAGGAGAAATAACCCCTACTACTGTAACTTTGTAATTAGTAGATTGTTCGATAACATACCCTAAAGAAGTTATAGAATATGTCCTAGTGAAAGTGGATCAATTTATCTTTCCTGTTGATTTCATTGTGCTAGATATGGAGGATGATAAAGAGATACCTATCATTTTGGGGAGACCTTTCCTACCCACTAGAAGAGCAATGGTAGATGTGAAAAAAGGGGAATTAACAATGTGTGTCAATGATCAAATTATTACTTTTAACATTTGAAGAACAATGAAATAACCTGTAAAAGGTAAAGTTGATGGATGTTTTAGAATGGATGTTATAAGATATCTAAGTGAATGCCATTTTAGAACTACTCAAGACTACTTATGAAGAAGAATCTGAAGAACAAGATTTAGAACACGAGCAAGAAGAGGAATTAGATAAATGTGAATCTCTTTTTAAGGAAGATTCAAATTATGTTCGAGAAAGTTCTGAAGTTTTGGACACGATAGATAAAGAAAAATCATTTTGTCCATCTATTGAAAAACCTCCAAAACTATAGTTGAAATTACTTCCTGATCATTTAAAATATGCTTTTTTATGAGATTACTCTACTTTACCTATTATAATTTCCTCAAAATTAATAATGGAAGAAGAAGAAAGGTTGATAAAAATTTTGAAAAATTTTAAGAAAGCCTTTGGAAGGACAATTGCTGATATTAAAGGAATCAGTTCTTTAATTTGCATGCATAGAATTCATATGGAAGAGAGTTGCAAACCCATAGCTAATCTGTAAGGGAGACTGAATCCTGTTATGAAAGAAGTTGTTAAGAAAGAAATTTTAAAGTGGTTAGATGCTGGAGTTACTTACCTTATTTCAGATAGTGCATGAGGTAGTCCAATTCATTGCGTTCCTAAGAAAGGAGGGGTAACCGTAACTGTAAATGAACATAATGAGTTAATACCTATTAGACAAGTTATAGGGTGGCAAATATGCATTGATTTGCATTGATTTATGCATTGATTATAGAAAATTAAATCTTGCCACTAGGAAAGATCCTTTTTCCATTACCCTTTCTAGATCAAATGTTGGATAAACAAGCTGTGCATAAATACTTTTACTTTCTGGATGGATATACTGGTTATCACCAAATTTAAATATCTCCGAAGGATCAAGAGAAAACAATGTTTACCAGTACTTATGGTACTTTTACTTTTAGAAGAATTCCCTTTGGTTTATGTAATGCCCCTGCTAAATTTCAAAGATGTATGATGGCAATTTTGTGTGATTTAATTGAAAAATGGATTGAAGTCTTTATGGATGACTTTTCAATGTTTGGAACTTCATTTAAAAAATGTTTAGAACATTTATCCAAAGTTCTTAAGCACTGTGAAGAAACAAATTTAGTCTTTAACTGGAAAAAATGTCAATTTATGGTAGCAGGAGGAATTGTGTTAGGTCATCAAATTTCAGAAAATAGTATGGAAGTAGATCCTGCTAAAATTCAAGTGATCGCTAATTTACCTTATCTAACAGATGTAAGGGAAATTAGGAGGATTTTAGGACATGCTGGATTCTACAGGCGATATATTAAAGACTTTTCAAAGATTGCTAAGCTTGTATGCCATTTACTGGAGAAAGATGCAATGAAAGATGCAATTTTAAGATGCAATTTTTAATTTTGATGAGGAATGCCTAAAAGCTTTTAAATTATTAAAAGAAAAATTAATAACTGCGCCAATTATAGTTTCACCAAACTGGAGAAAACCTTTTAAATTAGTGTGTGACGCTAGTAGTTATGCTATAAGAGCTGTTTTAGGACAAAGATATGATAAAATTTTCAAAGTTATTTATTATGCCATTAAAACTCTTAATGAAACTCAAATTAACTATACAACAACTGAAAAAGAGTTATTAGCAATAGTATATGGTTTTGATAACTTTAGATCATATTTAATTGGAACTCATTGTATAGTGCATACAGATCATTCTGCTATTAAGCATTTAATGAAAAAGAAGGATGTTAAACCTAGACTTATAGAATGGATTATTCTTTTACAAGAATTTGATTTTGCAATAGTAGTCCAGAAGGGGATTAAAAATCAAATTGTTGATCATTTGTCCAGGCTTGAATTAAAAAAACCACTCTGTTTTGAAATTTGAGTTCTATTTTGAAAAAGAAATTAATGAACATTTTCCAGATGAAAATTTGTTCATTATTAATGAGTGGTGTGTTCCATCATATGCCGACATTGTAAGATTTATTGTTAGTGATATTATACCCTGTGGAATGACATACCAACATAAGAGGAAATTTATTTCTGAAGCTAAGACTTATTTTTTGGATGACTTATTTTTATATAACAAAGAAAGGATCTGATTATTCAAAGATGCGTGCCATTAGAAGAAACTTATGAGATTATCCAAAAATGTCATAATTTTTTATTTTGGGGGACATTTTGGTGTTGATAAAACAAGGTGTTGATAAAATGTTGATAAAACAACATACAAAATTTTACAATCTGGATTTTATTGACCTACTATTTTTAGTGATGTTAATGCCTTTATCAAAACTTGTGATAGATGTCAAAGAGTAGGAAATATTTCTGGAAGAATAGAGATTCCTCTCAATTATATGCTAGAAGTTGAAATATTTGATGTTTGGGGATTAGATTTCATGGGACTAATTATACCATCTTTTAGAAATTTATATATTAGAAATTTATATATTCTGTTATTTATATATTCTGTTAGCAGTGGACTATGTATCCAAATGGATAGAAGTTGTTGCTTTACCTTGATGTGATGCTCGAAGTGTTGAAAAATATTTGAAAATGAATATATTTTGTAGATTTGGGATGCCAAGAGTTATCATTGCTGATGGGGGAAGTCATTTTAGAAATTCCATAACGGAGAAGTTATTAAAGAAATATCATATAAATCATAGGATTGCTATTGCTTATCATCCTCAGACAAGTGGTTTGGTTGAATTATCCAATCGGGAAATTAAAAGAATTATGGAAAAATCTATGAATAAAAAAAAATAGATTGATCAGTCAAACTTGACTATGCTTTGTGGGCTTATAGGACTGCATGTAGAACTCCTATAGAAATGTTCCCATATAGGCTAATATTTAGGAAAGCTTGTTACTTACCAGTTAAACTTGAGCATAAAGCATATTGGGCAATTAAAGAATTTCATTATAACTTGAAAGATTCTGGTGAGAAAAGATTATTACAATTAAATGAGCTTAAAGAGATAAGGAACGAGTCTCATGAAAGTGTCAAAATTTATAAAGAAAAGATGAAGATGTGGCATGATCGAAAGATTCTTGCTAAAAATTTTAGCCAGGGCAATAAGTTTGCTACATAATTCAGGGTTAAGATTATTTCCAGGCAAGCTTAAGTCCGGGTTGATGGGCCCATTTATTGTGATTAAAGTTTATCCTTTTGGAGTTATGGATACTAAAGATCCTAAATCTGAGAAAATCTTTAAAGTGAATGGACATAGACTGAAACCTTTTTATATAGGGTATCAACAAAAGTTTAATGATGGAATGATGTTGGGTCAACCAGAGTAAGCACTGGCTACGACCGTCTGGCTAACGACTTAAAACCAAGCGCTTTGTGGGAGGCAACCCATAAGTATCGGTGTGCTTTTATTTTTATTGATGTTTTATGTGTGATTACAAAAATTAGGGTAGTATTTTTGAGACTATAATGTGTTAGTATTGATTTTAAGACTTTATTTAGTGATAAAGACATGTTAAAATGAGAATTTGGACATTAAGTTGACTAGTGCAAAAATGTGCACTGACGCTTAAGCGCTAAATCTGGCGCTTAAGTGCGGCAGTTTAAAACATGTGCAAAATTAATATTATAGAAGGGAAAATCACCTAGAAGTTAGCAAGAATGTGTCTTGACAGTTTTTAAATGTGTCTAGGAGTTATTGGAAGAATTAAGGCCTATAAATAAATGGGTTTAGTGAAGGAATTTCACCCCTGATCTTTTCTAGCCTAAAGCCTAAAAGAGAGAGAGATTTTAAGATGAACTCTTCATTGGAGATGGATTTGAGGAGGAAATTCATTAGTCAAAGTGCACAAGAGGTGTATAATGGTTTCTTAGCCATTAGTATTGAAGGGATATCAGAGAAAATAAACAAAATTGAAAATACCATGTTTGTACTGGAGACTAAGGTAATGGAGATTCATGCACATCTTGAGCATATTGGATGACAATTGAAAATGTAATTTATCCACACTAGTTATAAAGAGGAAGTGGATAATGAGATGTTTCTTAAGCAAAAGTGGATTAAAGAAGATTGCATCAGAGCACGTCACCACCATCCGTTTTATTAACTTTATATTCCAGCTACCCCGGGAGAGACTAATGAAAGACCTGAATTTATTCCTTCTAATGAAGAATGGAATTAAGTTCTATGTTTTTTTTTGTAGATTAAAATTGTTTTCTTTAAGTGTTTTTAGTGTTTAAGACATGTGTTAGTGTTTATGTTACTTATGTGTTTAATTGTGAATGTGTGTTAAGAGTTTTGTACTTAGGAAAATTTTCTCATCCAAGATTATTTGTAGTGAGAATTAAGTGTCCATTGTATTTATACTTGTTTGTGAATTAATATAAGTTTGTTTTTGTGAAAAATTTTGTGTTGTTTTAGCCTCAAATTAAAATAGTGATTAAGAAGAATTTTGAGATAAAGGAGAGTTACAAGAAGTTAAAAATAGTCAATTAAGTGCTATGAGACCATTTAGGGGTGGTTTACTTAGGAAAATAGTGCATTTTACTTAAATTTGAAGATTTTTAAAATAATGCACTGGCGCCTAAGCGCCACATATCGCGCTTAAGCGCGATCTAACCCGAGAGGCAGGCGCCTAAGCGCCACTTTCCCGCGCTTAAGAGCCGGTTTACAAAAACCAGTTTGCAAACGATTAAAAGTGAAATTTTGGTCTAAAAACACCATTTTTAATGCCTCCCGTCATCTTCTACCTCTCAAAATTACAATTTTAAGGGCCAGGGCACACAATTAAGTGGAGATTTCTTGGTGGAATCAAGAAAAATTTGCTAGATTCGGATTCCTTGAGGTAAGAGCTTTACTTTTATGAAACAATTTTGGACTTTCACCATGCATTTTGAGTGCATTTGGAAGGAGTCAAAAATTCACTATTTATGGTGAAAAATGAGGAAAAATATATGGAAATTGCTTGGGAAGTTTCGTTTGTGCTTTTGGAAGTTTAGTTTGTGCTTTTGGAAGTTTAGTTTGAAGTTATTTTTGGAATTTATAAAATTTGTAGAATGGCACCAAGAATGAAGTAGAATGACACCAAGAATGAGGAGGAGCAAGGGAAAAAACCAATTTGATTTGATCAAATTTGTTAGTTTGAAGGCTCAAGATCAATACAGTGACGCTCTACAGTCACGAAAATTGATTCTGGAGTGATGTTTTAAAAATCCAGGTGTCAACAGTAGGAATAGTTTTGTTGTTTCTCTGTTGTCGTAGTGATTTTGGTTGTGAGGGAGTTCTATGCAAATCTCTCTGAAGCTGAAGACAATCGAGTTATGGTTCGAGGAAAGTTGATACCTTTTTCGCTAGTGGTAATCAACTTGTTTTACCATTTACCACCGGATACTTTATGTTTTTATGCAAATTATAGTCATACTGAAGTGTAGTTAGACGAGATTATTTCATACTTGACTATTGGGAGAGGACTTTGGAAGATTACCAATGAGAGGAAATTTCCCAACTTCAAACTTCAAAGTCATGTGCACCTTCAAAGGCATGGCACTATTTCATTTATGCTCGTCTGCTTCCGACCAATCTTCTCAGTGAAGTGATCAGAGAATAAGCGACGTTGAACGATTGTATTTAAGAGAGAAAGCTCATCAACATTGGAGATTTGATCTGTAAGGCTATCATCAGTTCTGCTACAGTTGTTATTGCTGTAGGTCTGGGATTTGCTTCCTTGATCTTTTCTTTGTGTGAGCAGGCTGGGGTTAGATATGATAGTTGGGAAGAAGTTCTGCTACCTCTAAAGCCCATCACGAAGGTGAATGTGAAGACTTATTCTGAGCATTCGATTTGTGGCTAGAAAGGAGGATTTTCTAGGAGCTATGGAATGGAAACGTCTATTGCTTCTTCCTCTGCTGCATCTTCATCTAGACCATCTGCTTCATATGCTTCTACATTTAGAGGTGAGTCTACTAAGACTCAGGATGAGTTATTGTAGAAGATGATGTAGAAGATTTGTAGAAGATGATGGATAATATCAATTTTACCACTGATAAGGTACAAAATTTAGAGCATTATATATCCTCAATATCTTGATTATGAGCCTGCAAAAAAATGATACAGTGGTGATTCTGAGGATGAAGAGTAGAGCTGAGAGATTTATTTTATGATTGTAATCTGATATGAACTATGTGGTCTGGGCTTGCTACATTTGCATGTGTATGTTGTTTTGGACTATGTTGTGTTTTGGACTTTTATGTTTTATTGTTATTATGACGTTTATGGTAGTTAGTATTTTATTTTTAAATTTTAGGGTAGTAACTGTTGTTTTGTGTTTAGTACTGTGATTTAGTTAGTTTAGAACTTAACTTAATTTCATATATGTTATAAAGTAGAAAATCTTGCTAGCTTAGATCTTAAACTTGAAATTCAGAAACTGCTACCCTTTATTTTTCTTTTATCATATTTGCAAGTTTGTCTTTATGTTAAGTTTGTGATGTCAGTAGTGTGTATGTTTTTTTTTATGTTTATACCCACCGTTTAGAAGTCTATTGAATCTCTACATGTTAAAGTAAAATGAAAATATAAAAAATTTGATCAAAAATTAATTTTACTCTTGCTTTAAGTTTTATACTTGTATCATTAGGGTTTAAAATTCTTGTTAGCATGTTATTTTTAAATTTTCATTACTTCTTATATATATCTAATGCTAAGCTATTTAATCTCTTAAAAAATTTAGTTTGGGGGGATGAAAAATATTTTAAAAACTAGAATTTTATTTATTCTCAAATGTGCTACAAGTGAATTTGATTTTAAAAGAAAAAAAAATTGATTATATATATGAAGTTATATTAGGGAAGTAAAATTTGATTTTAGAAATGAGTAAGAAAATTTAGTTATAATTTTTAGTAATGACGAAAAACTTTAAGTTAAAAAGTTTTTAGATGAGAAAATGATTAATATAAGTAACTATTTCCTTGCCTGAAAAAGAAAAAGAAACGAAAAAAAAAGAAAGAAAAGAAAAAGAAATGAAAAAGAAAGAAAAGAAAAAGAGAAAAAAATTAGGAAGGGGGAGTTTGAGGATTAGTGCCTAATTAAAAATTGGTTCTACATTTGATCTTTTTAAAGTATAAGACTTGAGAAACACATAAGCTTATAGATATAATATAATAAGTAAAATTATTTTTAATGAAAATTTTTTAGTGGAGATAATAAAAGAAATAAATTCTAAAATAAATTCTAAATTTAGAAAATCTCTAAATTTAGAAAATCTACAATACATTTCTGAATTAGATAAAAACTCATATTTTCTTCTTCCTTAATTGTAAGAATTTCTAAACTTTAAGTTGGTCTCATTTAGTGAATATTTTTTTCTAAATTAGAGTGCTATATTTCTAAATGTAAATTTTAGTAACTCCTAAAGAAACTCATATACATATCATACATATGTAGTTTTTAAAGATTGAAGTGTCAGTTGAGGACAAGTAACATTTTAATTTTGGGGGATTTTGATACAACTAAAATATATAGTATTTTTAGACAAATTTTTATACCTATTAATGAGATATTGCACTTTAATGGAAGATATTTTTGTTTTTTTCTTGCAGATACAGGTAAAAAGGGTGAAAAATGCTTAAAGGAGTGAAAAAGGATCAAATTTGGAGTAAAAATGTGAGAAATGTGCAAATGCGATTTGGCGCCTAAGTGCCATATCTGGCGCTTACGCGCCGTTTAAACAGAGAAGGCCTCGCCTAAGCGCCAGAGGTCCCGCGCTTAAGCTCCAGTGGCAGTTACTAGATGAGTAAAGTCAGTTTTTGAGAATTTTGAAGAGGTTTTTGAGGCACCCATTGGCTTAATAGGTGGTTATAACCACCATGGACAAAAATTATCACGAAAGGATGCATCTCTTGGGAAAATACATTGAATCTAGACATATTTTGAAGAGTTTCCAAGGCACCTCTTGGAAAACAATAACAGAAAGAAGAGAGGAATTTGAATAGAGTTCTGAAAATACTTGCAAAGTTTTGAAAGTCCTCATTTTGGGAGTTAGTTCAGAGAGATTTCATGCACCACTTTTACTTTTATTTTATCCTTTCTGTTATTTTATTTTGAGTGATTGTGAGGAGAAGAGATTCAAAGGAACTTCAAGAGTTTGGTGGAGAACTTGAGATAAGTTTTTATCTTTTCATTTTGAGACTTCTTTGGTTTTAGTTAAGACTTGTTTTTGGTTTGACAATGATTTCTTGTTTTAAACTAAAGTGTGGATTTATTTTCTCCATGAATTCTGAGTAGTTTTCTTTATCTTTCTTCTTAAAGTGATAAGTAATTACGTTGTGAATGGAAATTGTTGAGAGTTTTCATCTTTAATGTTGGAAGAGGTTGTGATGATTTAAATCCATGTACTTCATTTACTTCTTGTTTTGGCCAATCCAAATGTTAAAGTTTGTCGCGAGAACATGTAAGAATCATGCTGGTATTGTCTCAGTCAACAATTGGAAAGAATCACATGAGGTTCTATGAATGAGAATGTAGTTTATATGATTGAGTGCAAATAAATAGGGAAATATTCATTGAAGGGTGTAGAGTTAGAGGACTTTAAAAAGACAAGTTAAAGCCCCCAACTTGGTTTATTGTTTTAGGTTCTAATACGAGATGTTAGCCCCAAGGTGGAGGGAATCATGGGAACACTAGAGTGAGAGCTAGTATCTTCCATGCCTAGCCGGTCTTCAGAACTATTCAAATTTTAAATTAGCAAATGTTCTTTATAGCATTCTAGTAAGGGTAAAGAATTTTATTGCTCCTATTTGGCATAACACAATTTGACTATAGATCTTTTCTATGAAGTTATAAAATTTTTAACTTGTGGTAGAGGAGAGTGGAAGGGTGGTGAGAGTGCTCTAGCAAAATTTTTATCCTCTAAATTAGATAGAATACATAAGTCTTGACATTTCTTCATTTTCGTCAAACTACCTTTTTTGAAAAACATCAGTGAAGTAGCTATGGATTGTGCCCTTTTTAAATTATAGTATTCAGAAAGATGACCTATTAATGTTGGTTCTATCATCCTCTACCACGGAGGTAGGATCCACTCTTAGTTTAGGATATCCATCTATTATATTTTAATTTAACCAACATGTTGGAGTTGATGTTAGTAGTGAGGAGGAGATTCTTATCCTCAAAGCCAATCTCAGCAACAAAAATTGAGCTACATAGTTGGCATGCTAACATTGGGAAAAGATCTAGATAAGGGGCAGCCAAGTTCTTCTACTTCTTAACCTTCATGCCCTCCAACTCATAGGGATACATTTGCATAATATTTTAAAGGAGTAGGGGATGATACTACATTACATGGTGAGGTATACAGATTTAATGAGAAATTGTCACTTGGATTGATAAAACATGGTGAGGTAGGAATTTTTCTAGTTCCAAGCAGCTCAAATAGAAATGCATAAAAAGAATTAGCGGATTTGAGGTGACAAAATAGTGGAGTTTCTTGTGTGTCCTCCTTACCAGTTATATGAACAGAGCAGGGCAATGGAGGAGGATTCAAAGGAGGAAACTGATGATGAAGATGATAATGAGAACAAGGAATAGATTTTTATTTTGATGTTGACGTACTGATTTCTTTATTTTCCTTAATGCATTATTTTTGTATTTACTTTTTTTTTATTTTTTAAATTACTAGACATATTTTATAGTGTTGATACAATATGGTTGTATTTCTGAACTAGTTTCTTATTACTCTGTACTCCTGTTAAACTTATATGTTGTAATAATTTTATTCTTCATGGTGTACTTTTATATTAAACCCATTTAGTAGCATTTTACTTTCTATAGCTTTCTAGTTCTTTCCTATTCATTCTTGTAAACGTTTGAGATAGATACAGTTGGTAGGATATAAATTTATGCTAATTTTTCTCCCTGCTTTTATTTTTTTTTTACATTGATACATATGCTAAAAATCTATTTTGGGGGTGGGGGAGAGAAAAAGTTCGAAAATATTCAATTTATTTGTCCTCAGTTACTTACATTTCATATTCTTATGCTTTAAAAAGAAATTTGAAGTTTTTGTGGTTAAATTGAAATTTTTGTATTCTGCATAAAGATAAACTAGTATTTTTATTTTACATTCTATTTAAATATGTCTAAACGAGTGTGTATTCAACTTATAATTTAACAAGCAGAATAATGATTTCACTATTTACTTTTAGAATGAGTTACTTATTTGTTAACCCAGGTAACTTAGATATACACTTCAAGAGAATTAAGCGTCTATTCAAAAGATAAAATTCAAGTGTAACGCATTTATTTTTAAAAAAATTAGAAGAAAATGCGAAAGAGTGCGATTGGTTTAACTTTAGAGGGTTAACAATAGAATTCAAAACTATTAAAGGTCTATCCAATTATAGTAATCCTCCTTAAATAAAAGCTAACAGTTGAAATAAATATCCTCAAACAAGAATTAAGGAGATAAAAAAGTATATATTAATGGGATGAGAAGCTTAAGAAGAAGCCTAATCAAAAATTAGTTTCAGTGGATTTTTTAAAGTTGAAACATTAATACATTACTAAGACAATATAATTCAAAGTGAATTTGTAAATCATTTTAAAATGAGTGTTTAAGTTTTTTTTCATGCCATCTAAAATAATTTAGTTAGCAAGCATTTATTCCCTTATAAATTTAATAGAAATCAGGTTTTCCAAATTAGATGAAAGGGTTACATATACCATAGGGATAGACTTGTTTACTATAGTTAATATTAATTTTACTTTAGGTATTTCCTAAAAAAAACTGGATAATTTTAATGAAGCCCATTCTCTCCAATTAATAAAATTTATTTTCTAAATGCTAGTATTACTTGAGGACAAGTAACATTTTAGTTTAAGGGATTTTAATATGTATAAAGGCATGCCTAAAATTTATTTTGCACCATTTCATGGATGAAATTACACTTTGAAGGAAGATATTTTTATGTTTTTCTTGCAGGTACGATAGGCAGTAGATATGAAATGAAATGGAGAAGAAACGGAATGAAGCTGGAGCAAAGAGAACACCGAGTGACTGGTGCTTATGCGCCAGCCTTTGGGCGCTAATGCGCTGCACTCAAGAACCTTGGCTTCAAAACCTTGGGCAATTAGGCTTCAGTCTCTACTAGGGCAGAAAGAGAGATTGGCGCCTAGGCTCCAACAACTATTGGGCAGTTTTTTCAATAGTTTTCCCCATGATGTAGGAAGTTATTTGGAGGTAATGGGTAGTTCTAAAAGGTCATGGATAGAAGTATTTTGTGAGGGAAAAAGAGAAACATTAAACGATTTCTATTGGAGAGAATTAAGGCTTTTAACTGGAGAATTTTGTTAGAAATGAGAAATTTATTGTAAGGAGATTACACCAGTATTGCAATAAGGGTTTGGGAAAGCCTAGGAAACCATTTTTGGAGAATTGTGAAGAGCAATAAGCTAATTATTATGCTTCTCTTGTGTTGTTCTTTTGTAAAACACAATTACCTAGTGGATTTTCTTTGTTTTAATGATGTTTTGCGATGTGTTTTCCAAGCTTAGTGAGTAGTCCTTTCACCTTTATTTTGTAATGATTATGTTAGTTGTATAGGAATGGTAGAACGCTTTTGAAATTTATCTTCTATCATCAATGTAATGAGTATTCTTGTATGCTTCATTTAATTTTCATTCTAGCCAAATGATTGGTTAATACATGTTGTGATCCACAATGACTCGGAAGAGCTATGGAAGAACAATCCCCGAAATAACGCCGACAGCTTCTGGCGACTCCGTTTGGGACACGCTTCTCTCTCCATACAAATCAAGAAATATTATCTTCACACATCGGTAATATGTCCATGTCCCTCTTGGACCAAATTACCTTTCTTTGGTTAGCATACTTTACCCATTTCTACCTTGGGAAAGTATAGTTAACTCCTTGGACTTCAGGACTAGCTGTTCAACCACTTTGAACAGAGGGGTTCAAAAGGCCACTAAGGACTCTTTAAATTTTTATGTGGGGTCGGACCCCCAATACGTGTGTTGGTGGATTAACTGCACCTGGGCATTTTTCTGCCAAGAATTGAGTCCCGCGCTGGGTCCTAAACTTTCTCACAACTCCTTTTCACATTTGTTATGCTGCTTCGCAAATTAAACCAAATCGTGTTGTGTTGCGTGCACTTCAAAATATTAATCAATCAAAATATTAATCAACGTGCACTTCAAAATATTAATCAATTTTACACCATTTTAAATAAAAATGTTAAAATTACCTGTAAATTAAGACCTGCCCGATCTACAGAATAACCTCTACTTTCAGTGCTTGCAATAAGGATTACAAGGTTTTTGGCCATTTAGCTAACCCTAAAACTTTTTGTTTTAATTTTGTTTTAAAGCCCACTTTAAAGCCCACTGCGATGGCATACCCAACACTGACCTTTTCTTGCAACCTGCCGACAGATCGCAATGCCCGTAACATTGCTGCCACCATCAAGTTTGGAGTCTGATTTGAAGACCTCGAGGTTATCCTTGGGAAAGCCCCGTTCGCGGTAATGAAGATCGCTGCCCCGGAAGTTCAAGAGCCGCCTGCAAAACTCAGTTTGAACTGCCTTCAAGATTTCCCTGCCGGCAAGAAGGTTAAAGCTGTTGCGG
>NW_018228722.1:14656-20231 GCF_001263595.1 Phalaenopsis equestris
ATCATACCACCACCAGGACCTCAGGTCGCCGGCCGATTAAGTCGAGACTGGGTCCGAGAGGTTTACCCGTTATTCCTGTAGTCATGGAAAGAAAGACAAGACAATTACCTGACACTGCAGCCGGTCTACACCACGGGGAGCATACCTTCCCTCGACATACCGATGTCTCTACTAAGACGCCCCGTCCTGAGGCATCATCTTCAAAAAGGAAGAAGGTATGGGTACCTCAGGTCGCTGCACCGATACAATTCAGTGAGCTTGCAAGACAGGAAGCAAAACCAGTGCCTGAAATATCCGACATTGTCGCGACAATAGCCAGTGAGATGGAGGAACAAGTTGAGGATTTCCATCAGAGTCCTCCAGATCTTAAAGCAATCAAAGAATGGATAATTGAAGAAAAAGTTGAGAAACTCAGGATTGAGATTTCTGAGTTGGCTCGAGAACACGTAGTTTTCTTCGATAGTGACAATGAGGATTTTGATTACAATGATTACTTGGAGGAACATTTCATGGATGTCTATGTGATTGAAACCAGAGCTTCCACATCTGCGCGCGAGGCTCAACCTCACACCGAACATCAACCTCACACTGAACAGAACGCCGTAGATGAGCTGCATAGGGTTATCCTCCTCAGGGATGAACAAGTTGTTCTAACTGAGAAAAGAATAGAAGAAATGACTGCAGCTATGACCGCCATGGCCACCATTCAGGGCCAATCACAAGCACCACGATTAGCTTCTCTAGAGATTAACCAGCCAGAAATCATACACATAGCAGATGAAAGAAGGGAGGCTACTTTGACAGACAAAGAAGAACAACCAAAGAAGGATTCTCCATCAAGTGTCATGCCAGAAAAAGAGTTCAAGCAAATGGTTGAACAAGTACAGGATGCTTTAGCCCAGTCCAAGGGCGGTGCATCAATTTTAAAGGGTAGGCCTTATCCGAAAGAATTTGATGCCGTGACTTTCCCCAAGGGCTTTGTGACTCCAAGCTTCAAGATATTTGATGGGACTGGAAATCCCAGACAACACATAGCACATTTCCAAGCTAATTGTGGCAACACAAAGAATAACGAAGCTTTACTCTGTCAGCAGTTCGTTAGCAGCTTGTCAAGAATTGCTTTCGACTGGTACACTGACTTGCCCAACGGATCAGTTAAAACATTTTCTGAGTTGGAACAGTTATTTGTGAAAAGATTTGCTGGGGCGCAACATCATGTGTCTATTGGAGAACTCATGATGGAGAAGCAGAAGCCTAGTGAAACCTTGACAGACTATATTTAAGCGATTCAGATTCTACTCAAAAGCATTCATGGGCCAGTAGCTTTCATGCTTAAGGGACTCACCACCAAATCCTTCGAGAAGCAACTTAGTAAAGTCAACAGTCTGCAAGAAGAAATGAAGCACATGGAGCCACATGAAAAGGCTAAGGTGACCAGAGTTTTCGAAAAGGAATCAGGGGTATTCTAAATCAGGGGTAGTCGCAACGGTTGACAAAGGAAAGTAGCCGATAAAGATATATATGCAAAAGAGCATCGCCAGTCTTTGTCGCAGTACCATCAGAAACAGACCAGTCAATCCAACCAACGACCGTCTCAGGAGGGATCACCTCGAACAACGGCTAAAAGAATATCCCTGTTAGAGCGACAGAAAGTTGTTTACTCCTTCAAAGATGAGGCCATACCTAAAATATTCAAAAGCTTGATGAAGAAACCAGAATTCAAACTACCTGATCCGAAGAAACCCGAAGATGTGGATAAGAAGAATGAACCAAATTATTGCCCGTACCACCGGTTGCTTGGGCACACTATAGACAAGTGTTTCGTCTTTAAAGACTGGCTCGAGAAGGACCTCAAGGAAGAGAATATAAAAATCCCAAAGGAATATTTTAGAGAAACCGAAAAAGGGTCCATAAACATGGTTTCAGCTGAGTCAATCTCTTCGATCGATCCGTATATTGGAACAGATAGATGGAGTACAACTTGGGTTGAACTCAAGGGAGTCCTTAATCAAACACAGGATTCATCAAAACAAGCTTCTACTAACACCAAAGAAGAATGGAATGAGGCGCAGATCATCGAAGAAGATACTGAGCAAGCTACAGTCCGCATCAAAACAAGCCTCCATTCAGAGTCTGCAGCATACCGAGCCCGAGATGAAGATTTCACCAGAAAATCCGTCATTATCCAGGACAAAGAACAAGAAAAAGAAAAGCGTCACTGCCAAGATTGATAGCACGGGGGGTAGGATAGGGGCTGCCTCTACTAGATTGGTTATCTCGGATTCGGGGAAGAAAGTCCTCGAACCCTTGACCTTGTATGATTATCTTTTTGTCCCTCTGGGGTCTTATGAATATAATGGTTGTGATTTCGTCTACGTTTTGACTAATTTTGGTAATAACGTGACTGATTATAACCAAGCTAATTGCAATCTCGATCCCCAAAATGATCCTCAAATCGTACTTGAGTCCGATGAACTTGTTGTCAAGTCTAAAGAAGACATCAATGATATTTCTTACGACAACACTGATAACAAAGAGCCAACTCTCGAGCGTCATGGTTCACCACTCGCCATCAACTTAGATCTCACCGACGAAGGGGAAAAGACACCCAAAGATTCAACAATGATATCTCAAAAAGAATAAATCACAGAAGTGAACTTGAGGAGCGGGAAAGTGTTGCCAGCAAGAACAGCTGCAACAGACAAAGGAAAACATATAATAACTCGAGAAGAGATACCCCACCTCCGCCAGTGGAAGAACCACATAACCAAGACAAAATCAGAGGATCATACAAAGTAGGTACAAAGTAGATTACAATGTGCTAGCTCATCTTAGGAAGTTTCCTGCATGACTAAGCATCTACGACGCTTTGATCTTGTCAAAGGAGATGAGAGAGTCTCTAGTTACAGCTTTGTTTGATCCAAAAATTTGCTTAGCTCAGTTGGCTAGCACATCCTCAGATGAAGTTTGCTCATTGAGAGAACAGTCAGGGGTAACCTTTAAAGACGAGCACTTGCTGCTCGGTACCGCCGACCACAACTGTCCGCTCTACATCTCCGTCAACATTGGCAGATTTGTGTTATCCAGAGTGTTAGTGGATCCTAGAGCATCTCTTAACTTGATGAGTCTACGTACGTTAGCATATTTGGACTTCGACGTTTAGGAGCTCATCCCCGATAAGATGATGTTAAGAGGATTCAACCAAAAGGGATAAAAAGCCCTTGGATCAATCTCATTACTTATGAAAGTTGGAGAACTTGTAACAACCTTTAAATTTCATATCATCGATGTCGAGATCTCTTTTAACGCTCTATTGGGTCGACCGTGGATTCATGTGCATAACATGGTTCCATCATCCCTACACTAGTGCATTAAATACCGGAAAGATGGCCAAGAAAATTGCATCAAAGGAGACCTACAACCATTTTCAGTGCATGAAGTTGGTATCCATGAAGACGCTACCTATTACGCGCCTCCAAAGAAGACTGTCTTCTCGCGTGAAATTTTGACACACAAAGATAAAGATTCAGAAGGATCACAAAAAGAAGGCCATACAACTCCGCTTCAATAACCTTCTACCACTCCCCTACATCGAGTTGGTGGAGGTTCTTCTAGTTCACGCACTCGAGGTCGAGGCCGGTGACGCGGACGAGGAATGATCAATTTAATTGTTGAACGGTCTAAGCCAACTATCAACATTAGTGATGAAGACAGTTCTGAAGATGAAATAATGATGAGAAAACAGAAGAAAACTCAGTACGAGATATCCCTAGAAGCTACAAAAAGCAATGAATATGAAACAATGTATGATCGGATAAACCACTATGTAAATACTATGACCCTCACTCCGATTCTCCCTCAAAAGGTCGAGAGTTTGGAGGTCAAGGAAGTCTGTAGAAGGAAGTCCATAGTGTTGGTTCAAAACCGATCAAATTTTAATGTGCTTCTACCTCTACTGAGCTTGAAAAACATGTAAATTTGGATGTTGATTCTAATGAATTAATGGAATTGCCTTTCGGTTACTTCTCGCCTTGTGTTCAAAAGTTAATTCAATAGGGACATTTACCAAAAAAATGCCAAAAGATAAATTTCAACTCTTTGAAAAATTGTGGAATACTAAAATACGAGCTCCCAATTCAAAAGAAGGTCTCGAATTTGGTACAGTTGGATCAGTCGATGATTCTAAATTTTGCATGGTTGTTACTAGTGAGTCAGAAGAGGATTGTCTCGATATAGAGGATGACTCTGCTAATCAACCAATAGAAGATGCTCTGCCAAAATTTAAGGAAGAAATTAAATTCACTATCGATGAATTAAAAGAGATTAACCTCGGGACTAAAGAGCGACCCCGGCCTACATCTATAAGTTCTCTACTTCATGACAAAGAGTCTGCAGAACTGGTCAAACTACTACCAGAGTTCAAAGATTGCTTCGCATGGAGCTACGACAAAATGCCAGGGTTGTCCGCAGAGGTTGCAGTCCATAAACTTGGGGTGGACAAGAATGTAACCCCAGTAAAACAAGCTCCCAGGAGAATGCGCATCGAAATAGAACAACAAGTCATCACCGAGGTGCAGAAATTAATAGACGCCAATTTTGTAAAAGAAGAACAATACTCCACGTGGTTAGCTAACACTGTACCTGTTAAGAAGAAATATGAACAGATCCGTGTTTGTGTAGACTTCAGGGATTTGAACAAAGCATGTCCAAAGGCAAGTTTCCGCTACCAATACCAGAAATGATGGTGGATATCGCTTCAACACACGAAACTTCCTCCTTCATGGACGGATCATCGGGATACAACCAAATCAATATGGCTCCCGAGGATGCAACACTTACAGCCTTCAAAACACCGATTGAAATTTTCTGCTACACAGTGATGTCATTCGGCCTAAAGAACGCAGGAGCTACATATCAGCGCGCAATGATGAAGATTTTTGACGACCTCATCCATAACCAAGTAGAATGCTACGTGGATGATTTGGTCATCAAAAGTAAGCAAAAAGTAGACAATTTGTAAGATTTGAGGATCGTGTTCAAACGGTTACGATGATATGACCTTAAAATGAATCTCTTAAAGTGCGTCTTTGACATTACTTATGGGAAATTTTTTGGGATTCGTTGTCCGTCATCGGGGAATCGAGATCGACCCGGATAAAATTAAAGCTATCTTGGAAATGCCTCCTTATAAAACCTTGAAACAACTACGTTCCTTCCAGGGGAAGTTGACATATCTGAGACACTTTATTTCCAATCTAACAATATTTAATAACACCAGCGGGCCTTTGAGGACGTTAAACAATATTTAATAACACCTTCTGTTTTAGTAGCCCCTATCCCAGGGAAACCGTTGATACTTTATACCGCGGCTTTATCCGCAGCTTGGATGACTCTCTTGGAGCCCTCTTAGCCCAAGTCAATGAGGAGGGAAAAGAAAATGCTCTGTACTACTTGAGTCATCGTCTAATACCGACGGAGGCAAGGTATCCGACTATTGAGAAGCATTGTCTGGCATTAATTTTCGCCGCTCAAAAGCTCAGACATTACATGCTTTCTCATAAGATCACCCTAATTT
>NW_018228722.1:20437-20929 GCF_001263595.1 Phalaenopsis equestris
CGCCGGATAAGGGTATGTTGAGGTTTTCGTACCACCTGACGGAGCCATGTACCAACAATGAAGTAGAATATGAAGCCTTAATCACCAGATTGGAATTGGCAATTTCGATGGATATAACGAACATTGTCATTTATGGTGACTCTCAACTTGTCATCCAGCAAGTCCCCGGACAATACAGAATTCTAAAACCAAGATTAGCAGAATACCATCTGTACGCGATGAAGCTCCTGGAGCAGGTTCCTGAGGTGACTTTCTACCGGATTCCTCGAGGAGATAATGCTCATGCCGACGCTTTAACAAAACTTGCTAAGGAAATGACGTGTCCCCTGGAGGACTCCATTGAAGTCACGGTGCAAGAAAGACGAGTCTTGTCTCGAAGCTTCTTTGAAACTCTAAAACTCTACATAAGCTTGGAAAAGAAGAAACCGTAAATGCAGTCGTAGGCATTAACGAAGATTGGCGCAAGCCATTAATAGGATATTTGACTACTGG
>NW_018228722.1:20963-24604 GCF_001263595.1 Phalaenopsis equestris
CCCACACCGCAAGAAGGGCCATGTCTTACGCCTCGGTGGGAAATGTTCTCTACAGAAGATCGTTTGACCGAATGTGGCTACGGTGTTTAAGCAGAGCCGAGGCATAGAATATTGTCACAGAAGTACATGTCGGATTATGTGGCGCTCACCAGTCGGGACCAAAAATGAAAATGAAGATTAAAAGACTCAAATATTATTGGCCAGCAATGATGTCCGATTGCATGGATACTGCCAGAAGATGTCACAAATGTCAGGTACATGGGGTGGTCTTACACCAACCTCCGAATGTGCTACACCCAATTGCTGCCTCGTGGCCATTTGAGTGTTGGGGCACAGACATAATAGGTCCGATAGACCCTCCATCTTCTAAAGGATACAAATTCATACTTGCCGCTACAGATTACTTCTCCAAATGGACAGAGGCAGTATCGTTACGTGAGGTTATGGCACAGCACATCCTTCTTTTTTTCAAAAACCAAATCATCTACCATTTTGGAGTACCTCGAAGAATAATCTCTGACAATGGGACAACTTTTAAAAACTTTACAAAGATCAACAATTTTGTCAGAAGACATGGGATAGATTGGAGATACTCTACAATTTACTATTCCAGAGCAAATGGTCTGGTTGAAGCCTTCAACAAAACACTGGTACAGATTTTGAGGAAAACACTGGATGAAAATAAAAGGGATTGGCATAACAAGCTGTTAGAAGCCCTGTGGGCCTACCGGACGACTTTCAGGACTCCCACTCAGTGTACACCTTATATGCTCGTGTACGGGACCGAGGTTGTGTTACTGCTAGAGATCCAGACAGCATCTCTCAGAATTGTCGTTGCCAACCAACTCACAATGAAAGAAAGTACAAAACTCAGGCTTGAAGAACTGGAGAGTCTCGAGGGAAAATGATTGGAAGCACAGCAACATTTGGAGCTCTACCAGGCAAAGATGGTACAAGCCCATGACAAATTGGTCCGCCCAAGGACATTCAAAATTAGTGACCTCGTACTCGTGCACAAAAGACCTATTCTCGCTCGCCGCAAAATAGGTGGCACATTCAATCCAACTTGGGAGGGACCATTTCTCGTTGAGAAGGTTTATATAGGAGGAGCCTACCAGTTAGTGGACTTCCGAGGCGAAAGACCCATTATACCGATAAATGGGCGTTACCTGAAAACCTATTATGCAGTCTGATGTTGCCTGCCTCTGCTTGCCTTTGCTTGCTTTGAAACTTTGAAACCTTGATTGTTTTAAGGGTTATCTATATGACCATATGTCTACAACCGGGTCCAAATTTTGTAATTAATCTCATATATAATGAAAACTTTTAGAAAATTTTTGAGCTTCACACGTTCTCTTTTCTACTTTTGTATTTAAAAATTCCATTAAATTAAAACAAAACTCACACATAAATGAGTAATCCTTTTCACCAAAACAAACTAAAATTTACTTTAATGGATACTCTATTTTGTTCTTATTCATGCCAAACTTCGGCCCACTGAAATTTCTTTCTGTCGTCTGCAGAAAAAATGTCACGACAGAGGCTGATCTTTGCCTTCCAGGATGGCTGGAACCTTGCACTAAA
Source organism: Phalaenopsis equestris (assembly GCF_001263595.1). NCBI lineage: Eukaryota > Viridiplantae > Streptophyta > Magnoliopsida > Asparagales > Orchidaceae > Phalaenopsis > Phalaenopsis equestris. The sequence goes on from NW_018228722.1 coordinate 22,548, forward strand.
TGAAGAAATGGCGCCACAAGGAGGTGTCATAGATTTTGACATGGATTTCAACCAGATTGATATGGACTATGATGGTCCTCTAATGGGCATAGTCAGCAATGAAGAAAAGAAGGGACTACCCTCACTGTTGAGGGTGACCACTCAAGAGGACATGTCACGTAAGGGTAAAAACGTGATAGCAGAACAAGATCCGATGGAGGGGCCCAGCCGACTGCCTTCCATGATAGCTACTCCAGCAAGGGGCTTAATAACTGCCCACGGTGAACAACTACCAAATACCCCACTCCGCAGAACACAACGCAGAAATGCAAGCTGGAAGAAACAGAGAGCCTTTCTGCGACAAAAGCGCAAGCGCCAAAGAAACGTAAGCAGTTTTCTTACCCCCATTCCTGAGGGACATATCTACGATCCAGAGCTGAGAGAAACTTCTGCCAGCCTGCCTACTACAGATGAAGAATCAGGATTTCTGACAGGATTAGATGTACACCCAGTGCCAAAAATCTTGGGCAGAGGTTGCCCAACATGCAACGTCGAGATACCAGCCAGGACACCAGTCGCGGGCGCATCTGTAGAATGCCCGGACTGCAACGTTTTACATCTACAGCGTTTCAGTAAGAGTGCACTGCAAGCACCAATGAGTCTCAGACTCCAAATTTTGTGGCAAATTTCCGTGACCTTCCGCAGGATGGATGACAGTAAGATACCATATAGATTCCAGCAAGACCTAGAGTTAGAGGAATTGTTTCCTTACGAGCTATGAGAAGGTTGTACCTCTGAATACATGCAAAGGGAACTCTTATCCTGGAGCATGACTCAGAAGGTCTGCTTGATCAAGAGCTCGATATACCAAGCACAGAGGACTCACTTGCTTTCTTTTAACAAGCATGACATATATCTGCTGTAATCAGTCTATGATGTACTCATATCTTAAAAAGACTCTCAATGCATTTCAGCATGTATTACATGATGTACTTTCTCAGAGGCATTAGCCTATGTTTGATCTGTAGCATCTTTATTGAAGCAGATTAACGGAAATTTCTCTCAAGTTGTGCCTTTTTGTCAATTGCCTTTTTGTGCGATAGATGAAAGCCGCGAACCATGCAATGGTTCAGAGTTCAAGTGAACAAAGAACGAAACGACAAATTTTCAACAATAAATAAAACACAAATAAAAGATAATTGTAATAAATAAATAATGAAATTTCTTTTGAAAATCAACCAATTGAAATTAAAACTTAAAAAAAACAAATTTTGAAGAATTAAATTGTCATAAACACAATAGGAAAATAAAACAAACCTGTTGAGTGGATACTTCGTTTTTAAAATTTCCTACTCTTTGCGCACGCGGCACAACCATCATTGTCTACACTAACTCTCTACACATCCTCGCAGAATTTGCATTCTGCACAAAACTCCACGAAGCTCTACAAATTTTCTTCAAGATCAACCTTTCCACATGACACACTACCGCAAATTCGACACCACAGGCTTTTTGAAAATTTCAATTCTCACATTTTTGAATCAGTACCTAAATTCTGATTCTCATCTTTTGAGGTCGATACCTAAATTTTGACTCTCTCCTTGAGATTAATACCTAAATTTCAATTCTCATTTTTTAATCAGTACCTAAATCCTGATTCTCATATCTCTGAATTGATACCTAAATTTCAATTCTCCCATCTTCGGGTTGATACTTACATTTCAATTCTCATTCCTGAATCAATCTTACATTTCAATTCTCATTTATGAATTAGTCCTAAATTTCTGATTCTTTGCATTCGAGGTCGGACCTTATATTCCGACACCTTCTTTTAAGAATTGACCTACATTTTAATTCTCATTTCTGAATCAGTCCTACATTTTTGATTCATTACATTTGAGGTCAGTCCTTATATTCCGACACCTTCTTTTGAGAATTGACCTACATTTCAATTCTCATTTCTGAATCAGTCCTAAATTTCTGATTCTTTGCATTTGAGGTCGGTCCTTACATTCCGACACCTTCTTTTGAGAATTGACCTACATTTCAATTCTCATTTCTAAATCAGTCCTAAGTTT
>NW_018228722.1:26121-26965 GCF_001263595.1 Phalaenopsis equestris
CACTGTGTAGAGGACCCAAAATGGGGTTTTCTTTGGTCCATGGCTTATTGGTGATGATTGGTACCTCAACTCTACCAAAATACCCATCTTGGCCTTTTGCCCCTAAAATACCCCCAAATTACCAAAATACCCCTCTTGGGCTCAAAATTCCAAAAATTACCAGAAAATCTCAATAAATCCCAAATAATCCAAATTTTATTTCTCTCAACTACCACATAACCCAATTTGGCTCATTTGACCATCTTTAACCAAAATCCCCAAATTGCCCTTTAAAGACTCAAATTTCTCCAAATCCATCTCAAATGTACACCAATTTGATATCAATTGACCCAAATTCCAATCCTAAACTCAAATTCACTTTTTATATGACCAAACTAAACCAAATTCAAGCTCAACTGGTCCATGATTTGAGCCAAATTTTAATTTGGGCCAAAACCCCAATTTTGACCATATGACTTAATCTCACCAAATTGAACCCATAGCCTAGTCAATTAGCCTCAATTGATGTTGCAAAATCTTGTTAACATTCCTATACATCAAAATCAATCATCATTTGACAATGGTGAAGCCTCAAATCCATTTGATTTTGGCCTAAATCCAAAATTCTCAAATTTAGCCCCAAATTGGCCAAGTCCTCAAATTTCACCCAATTCATTGCCTTAACCTCCAAATTGGAATCCAATTCATGTTGAAAACTCTTCATGAGGTCACTATGGAACATTTACAATAATCAATTTGGACTTAGCCCAAGGCTAACCCAAGCTAGACCCAAGCCTATCCCAACATGACCAAATTGATTACAGTTCAAAGTTCCTTCAAATTGACCCCCCCAATTGGACTCAAA
>NW_018228722.1:28829-30933 GCF_001263595.1 Phalaenopsis equestris
AAACGTGTCGAGCACCTCTGATCGAAGCCTCCCTTCTCAGAGCAAAGGTATAAAACCCCTCCTCCTCCCGAGCTTATTTTGATTCTCCATTTACTTAAGCCTGATTTCATGGCATCTTAACTGTATGGATATGTTCCTCTCACTTAGACGAGTCCATAGGATCAAACCCGAAGTGATTGGTTGAGTCTAGGCCGAGATCTTAAGTTTTTAGTGTGGACGGGCACGGGATCATTCCATCGGGGACGACGATGGGGAGCCGTTTGATCAAGCGTGTATCAAATGGACGGGGAAGATCGAGCTAGACAGCGCTTCAGGACATAAACAGCGGGTCGAGTCAGCAGCTACGTGGACGACGGCATCCAACCAGAGCGCGCCACGCATGCCTTCGGAGCTGCCTAGGATCTAGTTAGCATGCGCTGTTTAAATAGATAAATAGGGTTTTTTCCTCTTTATTTAAATACCCTAACTTAGAAAATACATAACTTTGTATAGAAAAATCACAAAAACAAAATAAAAATACCCTCTTATTCAGTGAACAGAGGAGAAGAATGTAGAATAATTTTTAAGTCCATTTGGTGCATATTTTATTTTTAATTAATTAAACACTGTTTTGAATCATTTGATTCACCATGCATATTGACACATCACCTTGGCTTGAAATTTTGACATATTGTAGCCTCTGTAAGGGAAAATATTCTATGATTTTTCCAAAGTCAGAGGAGGTTCCTTTATAGAGATCCATATTTTTCAAGTTATTTCACATTATTTCCTTAAAATAATCATGGAAATTAGCATATTGATTATAAAATCCTAAGAAAATTTTGGAAGGTCTACCATAACTAGAGAAACCTTTGGACATAATTTCATGGGTCAAGTCATTTAAAATATCCTTAAATTTTACAAACATTAAATCATTAAGATAATTAATTTTAAAAAATATAAATATTTAAATGACTTGATTTTTTACCTTCATTGTGATTTATGATCCAGAGAACTCATCATAAAAGTTTCAAAATATTTTGAGTTCATTTAATAACTTAAATTGATTTTTAAAGATAAATATCACTCTTAACACTTAAATGATTTTTAAAAATTAAAATATAACTCAAAAAATTATGAAACTTAGTTTTTTGAGCTCTCTGTGATCAGGGATATTTTATAAAAATAAAATAATATTTTAAAATTAAAACTTAATTTTTGGCCTATTTTAAGTATTTAAATAATTAAAAATTCATAAAAAATCATAAAAATAATAAAACTCATGGAAATTTTCTAAATTGTATCATAATCACTTAGCAACTATCATAATATTTTTCTTGATTTTTTAAATAAAGATATTTATTTTTAAAGCTTAAAAATAAATTTTTAAAAAGGCTAAAAATGAGTTTTCACTAAAATAATTTCAGTAAATCAAGGAAAATTCAAAAAAATATAAAATTTTCTCCTTTGAATCCTCTAACCTAAGGCATATTTTTTAAAAATATAAAACTTAATTTTCACAAAAACTTAATTTTCACCACCTAAAATATTTTATTTTTATTAATATCCCAGAACTTAAAATAATTCTAGTAAATCATAGAGATTTTAAAAAATCATGAAATTTGGTCTGAAGGCTTATCTGGTCTAGGTATACCTCCAATAGAAATTTCAAGGGATTATAATTTACCTTGGTCAAGTTAGGGATTTTCTTTGAAAAATCCTATTCTTACATTAAAATAATTATATAAATTAAATTAAATTTTGAAAAATCAGATTTTCTCCTCTGATGTCTCAATTGACCCATGAATGAGGTAGGATAAAAATTTCAAAGTCATTTGAATTTAATTTGAGAAATTATGAAGTGTTAGAGCCTTAGGGGCAAATGTGTAATTTTGGAAATTTTGCCTTAATTAACATTTAGGCTTAATTCAAGGAGGGAAAATGGGTAACCTCTAATCTTAATAAATTTATTTGATGTTTGAAACACAAAGGGGTTAATTGGTAGTAATCAATCTTTCTTTCTGAATTAAAATTAATAAATTTCTAAATTATTAAAGTTTGGAAGTTTATTAAGATTAAATGATCCTGGACTTAGGGGTATGAATTTTTAGGGGTATGACTTTTG
>NW_018228722.1:30981-41729 GCF_001263595.1 Phalaenopsis equestris
TTTGATTTTCAAATTAACCCTATTTTGATTTTCAAATAAAATCCAAATCATGAACACCTAAAGTTTAACCCTTTCAAAATTAATTAAGACACCCACTTAGGCCTTAAGGGCTTAGTGGTGACTTAGGCTAAATCAAAATTGACTAAAAAAAGGATTAGAGAAATAAACATAATAATATCAAACATCCTTGAAACACCACTAAGCCCAATTAGGATTAAAATTTGGCTAAGTGTTCAAATTACACTAACTTGCCCCTTTAAGTGTCTTCACCCACATAATTCTTAAATTGAATGACAAATGATAATTACCCATTTTCTTAGGGATAATTGAGACATCAATGTTCACTGAGTAATAAGGGTATTTACAGGATGAACCACTAAGCAACATAATGAGTTTAAATGGACTCGAGGCTTTTCACTAATTGGTGAGAGAGAGGCATGGACCTGCTTCCCCCTTTTAACTTGTTGGATACCTCAGAGGCCTATTAAAACTTAATATGCTTCACTCAATGAAATCATCCTTAATTAAACTTTTAAGGACTCAACAAGATATGACATAGGGTTAGGAAAATTATGAAAATTTTACCTTTCCTGCTCTTCATAAGCTGCCTTAACATGCATTTCAAGTTTCAGGTGGTGGAACGAGAAGACTCGTCAGGTATGCTTTTACAGTTTATAGTACCATCTTTCTTCTGCCTTTACCTTACACGTTTCATGCTTGTGTTTACCTACCTAAACTTGCATGTTAACCATAACCATAACCCAAAACCAAAATTAAAAATCAACCAAGATAAAATTCACCGCCACAATATTCACAATATAAAACAACTCAAAATTTAATCAGGAACATTACAAAAGAACAATTGCAACTAAATTATGATGTCTCTATCAGATGATCCAGAATCCCTCGGAGGAGGTAACCTAGGGTTGCTAACGAGGCTTCCCATGATCTAAATGAAAGTATAATATTCATTAAGTTGGGTTTAGTAAATTCATTTGGACTAAGTGAATCCGAATGAAAATAGTGGGGTCAGAATGAGGGAACCGTGGGATCCTAACCGATGTCGCTGTAATCAACTTTAATATGCCCCATAATATCTAAATGACCATAACCTTAGGGACATTTGATTTGACAATGTAATATGACACATTAGAAAACCTAAATGAGGAGCTTGGAGTTGGTATTATGGGCAGCATGGCCATCTTCAATAGCTAAACATGTCTACAACTGCTAAAAGACTTCTTTAGAATTAAATAACCAAGCCATAAAACTTTGAGGTGGTTTGCTTATGCAACGTAAATCCTCAACCTTTCTTTAGGCTTTTGTATAGCCCTGATGTACAATTTAAGCCCTAACTCATCTTAGGGTTTGGAGGTTCTCATTCATCACGACCTAAATCCTTACATCTTCTTGGCTATTCATGTGATCGTTTCAGATGAATGTAAGCCCAAACAAATAAAATTGGTAAGATGAAATATTTAAATAATTTCTCCTCTAAATAAAAGCCAAAAAATAGGATAGACTGGAAAGTCATCGAGGTTCTCCTCCTGATCTATGATATCCCGCTAGTTCTTCCTCCTTTGAATTCTACAACAAATGTTTCAAATTTAAAAAGTCTTATCCTTTGACCTCTTTGAAGATAATATTCCCTAATTTTTATCGAGAGTTTTTTTAGGTGACCTCGGTTATCTAAGATGTAATTAACCATAAGGGCTTGCCCTTAGAGGAAGCTTTTATGAACCCACCTTAATATAAACCCTATTTAATTCTTCATATTAAATAAGGAAACTTATCAAAAAATAAAATGGTTTTGCAGACCAAATGGATGTTATATATTACTTAATTTATTTGATCAAGCCTCCTCCTCAAGTCTTGTGTTCATCCTTCGGGATAAAAACAGGGTTGAGGTATAGTACTCTTTCATTTAAACTATGAAAAATATGAGGTCAGTTTGCTTTCATATTTTTATAAACCTATATATATATATATATATATATATTTCATACCTCAACGCCCTTCCGAAGCGGGCAACGGGATTTTGATTCCGGTGACCGATAGCTTCTTATGGGCAACCCCACAACCAAATCATCCCTAAAATAACGCCGACAAATGGATTTACTACTAAGTTTTTCAAGAAATCCTGGAATACCATTAAATCTGATGTTATTACAGCAGTGGGTAGTTTCTTTCAAGGAAATAACCTCCCCTAATACTTTAGTGCTTCCACTTATGTACTAGTTCCCAAATTAGATATTCAGAAAACTTGGGACCATTTCAGGCCAATATGTTTAACTACTGTACTCAGTAAAGCTATAAGTAAAATTATTGTCAATAGACTCCAGCCCCATCTTGATTATATTATAAAACCCAACCAAACTGCTTTTATTAAGAGTAGGTCCATCATTGATAACACTCTTTTGGCACAGGAACTACTACAGGATCTACTAAACAAGCCTCAAGCCTTGCATAGGAGGTAACTTGATTTACAAGATGGATATAAGGAAGGCATATGATACTATCAGTTGAAAATTTATCTTGGACATTCTTTTAACTAGATGTTTTAAGCCTGAATTCTGTCAACTTATACTGAGATGGATACACAACAATGACCATTCCATTATAATTAATGGCAAAGAGTGGGGGTCATTCACTGCTGTCAGAGGTTTGAAACAAGAGGATCCCCTATCCCCTACTATTTTCATACTAGCTATAGACTATCTGTCTAGAATGCTTGATGCAGCCCTTCTAAACTAAAACTACACTAGATACCACCATAGATCTAACATTGCTATATATCACTTACTTTATGCTGATGATATTATGGTATTCTCTAATACCCATAAGAATGTTGTGAAGAAAGTGTTCCAAAGTCTTCAAAAATTTCAAGCACATTATGGGATGTACTATAATCCTGAAAAATGCCACCCGATTTTTAATAAGCATGCTTCCCCTACTGTTAATAATGGGCTTCCAACTACTGGTTTTTTAAGTTCCCAGCTTCCTATCAAATATTTAGGAGTCCTTCTTACTGGCAGAACTAAGCCAATACAGTTTGAGGAAGTTATTAGCAAGATCTCTTCGTTTCTCAATGGGTGGACTCAATCATTTTTATCTAATGGGGGAAGAATTACATTGTTGAAAAGTATTCTCACAACCTTTCCCTCATTCATTCTACAGATGAAAAATATCAAGAAAAGTACTCAAATTCAATTAGAAAAAGCTTTTAACATATTTATGGGCAAAGACAGCAAATGCATTGGGCTTTTTGGCAAAAGGTGGTTAAACCACAATTGGCTGGGGGCATTGGCTTCAAGGGCTTACACCAATTACTTCAAATCAATTTGTGTAAAATTTGGATCAAATTCAGAGCCCAATCCTCCTTGTGGGCTAAATTCATGAGGGACAAATATTGCAGGGACCAACATCCCACTCTTGTTGTTAGAAAAATTGGTGACTCTAAAACTTGGGTGAAGATGCCGAAGATAAGAAAAAATGTTGAAGAACTCTATCTTTGGGACTTGGGAAAAGGAGACATCAGTTTTTGGCTTGATAATTGGTGCCCCAAAGACTGGCTATCACCAATTTCTACTACCCCAAACCATGATCTTAAATTTATTGATTACTGGGAAGGGAAAAATTGGTCTATCCTTAAACTATCCAATATCTTGCAAGAACATTCTGTCATAAAAGTTGTTAGCATAAGGTTTGATAGAAATAAAGTTGATAAAACTTTTGGCAAGACTTCTCAAAGCAAAGTATCACTAAAGCCATCTACTCTAAACTCTACTTTTGCGAGCAAATGTCTTGGGGAGCTTTTATCTGGAATAAACTTTTATCCCCTTTTATGTCATTTCTCTGCTGGAGGATATTCTAGAACCTTCTACCAACTGATGATATACTCAAGCTAAAAGTTTTGAGGGGTCCTTCCAAATGCTGGCTATGTCTGCAGAAGGAGGAATCCTTGTCACACCACTTTTTTTAATGTAGTTTTGTGCAGCAAGTTTGGCATCAGTTGCTGATACATCTGAATATTGAAGTAAACAACCTTACTTGGGACAGATTAAATAACTGATAGCAGAACTAGCATAAGAGGAATTATGCTACAATACCTTTAATGTTAGCTTGGCTCATATGGATGGAAAGAAATAAGGTGAAGTTTGAAGACACCATACCTAACATCGATAAGATTGTAAGAAACAGTATTTCTTATTTACACAAGATGATCAAATTCAAAAGATTTCCTAATATATCAAAACTTTATTTATCAGAAAAGGTTAATCCTATTCAAATCTACAAAGTTTTTTGGAAACCTTCTGAGAAATATACTGTGAAGATAAATACTGATGGAAGCTTTACAAAAAAGGGAGCTGGAGTGGGGGGAATCTACAGAAATCATCTTGGAAACTGTTTACTATATTTCCATACACCTATAATGGTTATTCATGTAATAGAAACATAACTTGTTGTTTATTGGGCTATAACAATTGCTATTAAGACTGGTTGGTATAATTTATGGATAGAAGTGGATTCTGCTATTGTGCTAAATCTATTGGGTTATGTGGAAGAATCACCTTGGCACTACTCCTTTTGGATTCAAAAGATTAGAGATCTAACTCCACAGCTTCATATCATTTTTACTTTCATCTACAAGGAAGGAAACTAACTTGCCAATTGGCTAGCCAAACAGTGTCTAAGTTCTGATGATATAATAGTTGCTGCTAATCATCCTCCTGCCCTCCATTTCCTACTGCAGGGAGATAAGATTGATGTCCCACATTTCAGAATTGCAAACCAAAAAGATTAATGGAGTCAGTGTCTACCACCTAAAAGTTTACGTTTATTTTTCCCTTTTTCTTTGGCAGTTCCCCTTTGTTTCAAGGATTTCCATTTTGTCAAAATATATTTATATTTAGCTTTTCATTTTCCTTTAATTTTTTTGTGGATAGGTCACCCTCATTAGGTGTGAGTCACTTTGTATTTTGGATTCTAGATAGGGGACCTTTTCAATGTAATCTCTTTATACTGTTTTTACTTCTCAACCTGTAGGAAGACAAATAATGCTCCTTCTACCATATATATATATATATATATGAAGGCTGTGAGGAAGGTGGTGGCTGCTCTGCTAGGGTTTGGTTTCTAATGACTTCTTCTTGGTGGTGCTGCTCTTGGTGGTGGCTGAAGGTGCTGAGGGATTGGTTTCTGGTGCTGAGGGATTGTTTTCTTTCTGCTTGCTGGTTGAAGAAGGAAGGTAGGTGGGTTTTGCTCTCTATTTTTTGCTCTGGCTTCTCTTAGTTCGAACCAGTTACTGTTACATTGGTTGTGGAAGAGTGCTGAATCTTTGGCACTGAGATTTACTTCCCCTACTTTTCTCTGAATAGTGAGTGGTGGAGCAATTTTAATGGATTTTAGTCCTATTAGTGTGGATGTTAATGCCCAATGGACCCAAGCCACTTATGCTGGTGTTGTTGGAGGAGGGCAAGATTTATTTAAAAATTTTGATCATTTAGTTTTTCCTTAAGCTCTACATGATGCTACTGTTGGCAAGGGATCTTGCCCTATGTGTCTCTAATGGTGTCAAGGAGGGTGAACCTGCTGTATTGTTTACTCCAGGGGAGATCCAAACTTTTAATGAGTATATAAAATTTACTTTAATAGGCAAATTTTAGTTTGGACACCCAAAGATGGATTATGTTAGAAAATTTTGTAGGACCTTCAACTCAGTGGTGCTTGCCAGCTTGGGTTGATGGATGGATGACATATTCTAATCAAAATGTCTAATGAGGAGGACTATGCCAAAGTTTTTGCGAAACAAACCCTTTTAATTGCTAGAACTCCAATGAAACTGTTAAAATGGACACCTGGGTTTGACCCAAGTAAAGAGCCCCCTATTGTACCAATATGGTTTAAATTTCCTAATCTCCTTATTCAATATTATCATCAAAATGTTTTGTTTAATATCGGAAGGATACTTGGCTGTCCTTTAAAAGTGGATGCTCCAACCTATAATTTGTTAAGGCCAGCAGGTGTTAGAGTGCTGATGGAACGAGACATAACATTCCTGAGATAAAGAGAGTTTGGATTGGTACTCTGGAGGAAGGGTTTTGGCAAAACATTGTTATGGAGCAAAGACCCTTATTCTGCCCTCACTATAGAATGTTTGGGCACAATTTGGAAAAATGTTATAGGCTTCATCCACCTACCAAAAAAAACTACTATCCTATCTAAGGTTACTCAGGGAGGGTCTGATATCTCTCTGGAAAAGGAAAAAAGAAGATTTATTGAACATGAAAGTATTGAATCCAGTAGAGGAATTGAATAGGAAGTCTTTCCTAGGCTGCCTAGTATCCTAGAGGAGGAAGCTGATAGAAACATTGTGATAACTATTGTCCACGATATACAGGTGAAGGAAAACAATCATAGGGGGATTGATCATACTGAAAGAAGCCAACTAGATATCAACCCTCACAAAGTTGACAATTCAACAGTGAATTTAATATCTGAAGTTCTAACTGAAGAATGGAAAGTTCAAAAATGCAACAAGAAAAAGAAAGGGAAAATGGAACAGAAGCTGATGCAGGAGGCTCCTTCCTTGGAAGGACCTAATCAGCTTATAGATTCATATCCAAGAAATAGAGGGAAAGGGAGAACCTTTTCACAATGATCAATTTCTTGTTTTGGAATATTAGGGGTGCTGCTCACCCCAACTCTTTCACAAGACTGGTAAATCTTGTGAGATCTCATAAAATTTGGTGTTTTGCTATTTTGGAACCAACGGTTATTAAGAATTCAACTAATATTATCAGGAAATTTCCCAAGTTTACACATTTTGCTAAATCTAATAACAAAATCTAGTTTTTTGCCAGAGCTAAGTTACAATTGATTGTTTTGCTGAACAATCCCCAGTATTTACATATTTAGTTTAAAGTGGGAGCTCAAGCGGGGTATGCCACTTTTATATATGCCAGTAGTATTTTAAGAAAGCAAGAATAGCTTTGGATGGAGCTTTTGAACATCAACCAATCCATAAACTCCTTTTAGATTGTGGGGGGAGACACTAATTGTATTACTTCTCCTGCTCTGAAAAAAGAGGTGGTATGCCTCCTTTGCAATCTACTATGAACAAATTCAATGACTTTCTCATGGATGCTCATTTATTTGATCTAGGCTTCCAAGGGCCAAAGTATACATGGAGAAGGGGATCTTTGTGGGAAAGACTTGATAGAATGTTTGGAATTTCAATTAGCTTCAAACCTTTCCATATACAATTATTACTCACCTTCCCATGGCAGGGTCTGACCATAACCTTTACTTTGCTCCAATAAGAATTCTTTCAAGTCAGGTGGTTCTTCCTTCAAATTTCAGAATATGTGGACTCTTCACCCTGAATTCATTAATGAAGTTTTAAAGGCTTGGCTGGTCAGTGAAGATAAAGGGCCTTGGGTCAATTTATGGCAATTACAAAAGAATGTGGCTAATCACTTAAAGAGATGGAACTGGAATACATTTGAGAATGTTAATGAGAATTTAAAAGCTGCTCAGAACAAAGCTCTCAGTACTGAAGAGGATTTTCAGAAGGGCTTAAAGTCTGAAAGACATCTACATAAAGCCAATGAAGAACTTCTTGCACATATCACTTACAATGAAGCCTTTTTAAAACAGATATCAGCTATTACCAAATTCATTGAGAGAGACAGAAATTCAAGTTTCTATCATGCATGTATCAAATTCAGGAGGAAATGTAATATGCTTCTTGAAATTAAAAAATTTGAAGAGAATAGGTTAACTGAGAATGGAGACATTGCTCAAAATGTTGTCCAGTATTTTCAGCTGCTTTTCAATTCTCATCCTTCAACCAGAACCAATAGTGATGCCAATTGGTTTGTTGTTTGTCAAGAATATGTTAGCAGTCTGAAACTTGCCCAAATCCCCTCTGAATTGTAAATTAAAGCAGCACTTGACTCCATTGATGAACACAAGACAGCTGGGCCTGATGGCTTCACTGCCAGCTTTTATAAAGTCTCATGGACTGTGATTAAGGAGGACCTCATTTTTGTTGTTTAAGATTTTTTCAGAGGTATTGATCCCCCTATATATGTTACTTCCTCAACAATTACTTTGATTCCAAAAAACCATATCTGAAAAGATTGGGGTGATTTCAGTCCCATTAGTTTGACTAATGTTATTACCAAGGTAATCAACAAGGTTTTGGTTTTACAAGGTTTTGTTTTGGTTTTTAGAATTCAACATCATCTTCAACAGAGAATCTATTCAAATCAAGCAGCCTTTTTTAAAGGGAGATCCATTTCTGAAATCATCTTACTTGCTCAAGAAATGTTGTTAGATTTGGACAGTAAGTGTAGGGGAGGCAATGTTATCTACAAATTGTTCTTCAAGAAGGCAATTAATTGTGATTTCATCTTGGAAACTCTGACTGCTAGGGGTTTTCCTGAGGATTTCATTTTGCTTGTTAAAAGATGGCTTCATTTTAATAATCACTCAGTGCTTATTAATGGCAATTGCCATGGCCTCTTCTCTACCTCAAGAGGGATTAAACAAGGGGACCCTTTGTCCCCCACAATTTTTATTTTGGCTATGGATTATTTTTTCAGGCTTTTGAATCAAATGTTCTCAGCATCTCCTCATTTATCTTTTCAGCACAGATCAAATTTATGTATCAGCCATCCGTCTTATGCTGATGATGTGATTATCTTCTCTAATGCCACTAAGAGTGCTACAAAAATTTTATATAAGGGCCACAAACATTTCTAGCTTACCTCAGGTATGGAACTAAATAAACAAAAATGCTAAATTTTGATAGCACTAAGTTTTTTGCTAGCACTAACATCTCTCCACAGATAAGAAATTGGATTTCTAGATATACTAGTTTTAGCCTCTCTTCTCTACCCATCAAATATCTTGGGGTTCAACTGATTAAGGGCAAAACTAAGAAAATACAGTTCAATTAAGTTATTGAGCATATTAAAAACCAACTTCACTGCTGGACTAATTCATTCCTGTCTAATGGAGGAAGAATCACACTACTCAAGAGTATTCTCACTGTTCTTCCCTCCTATGTTGTCCAAATGTTTACTATGAAGAAAGGCACTCAACACTTGCAGGGGAAAATCTTCAATAAGTTCTTATGGGCAGTATAGAAGAAGCAAGTCCACTGGCTTCCTTGGCAGAAATTATGCAAACCAAATTTTTCTGGAGGTTTGGGATTTAAAGACTTTCAGCACCTTAGTTTCATTAATTTATGCGAACTATAAATTAAATTCAGAGCACAGGATAGTCTTTGGGCTCTTTTCATGAAGGGAAAATATTGTAGAAATACACACCCAAATCTAGTTAATAAAAAGCTAGGGGACTCTAGAATTTGGGGCAAACTTTTAGAAGTCAGAAAACATGCTGAGGAGACATTCATCTGAGAATTGGGGGAAGGACAAATCAATTTTTGGTTAGACAAGTGGACTTGGAATGGTGAGAATATTATGTGCTCTAATTCTAACCCAAATGTTCAAGACCTGGTTAAGGATTATTGGACAGAATTATTGGACAGAAAATCAGTGGAACTCCAGATTGCTTCACACCATTCTGACAATGATCAAATTCAATTGATTAAGCAAACACCTTTCTATCCTGGACAAAGATATAGAGTCATTACTAAAAATTCTCCCTCTCAGAAAGTATCTGCTTATATTTATCAAACAATCTTTCAATGGCCTTCTGTTCAATGGGGAACTGAAATCGGGGGGAAATATTTGACTACTTATATGTCATTTTTCTGCTGGAGACTTTGACAGTCCTTGTTCCCTATTGATAATATTCTTAAAATGAAATGGCTTAGAGGTCCTTCTTGTTGTTATCTGTGTCATGAGGAGGAGGAGACACTAGATCACCTTTTCTTTAAATGCAGCTTCTCTCAACCAGTCTGGACTGACTTTTTGGCAAAGCTAAGAATTGATACCCTCAATCTCTATTGGAACACCTTCTCTAGCTGCTGGAGAGAGTGGCAGCAGATTAAGTTACTGGTTATCCCATGTGCGGTTGCTTGGTTCATTTGGATGGGTAGAAATCAAGCTAAATTTGAGGAGTCTTTACCTCTAACTAAAGTTGTTACTGCTCATTACACTTCTTACCTACAAAAAATCATTAAACATCATAATTTCCCCAACCTCTTCTGGCACTGGGCACCTTAGAGCAGAAAGTAGTCTAGTTACAAGCTCTCATTGATTGTGTGGTCTCCTCCTCTTATTGGTTTGATGAAGGTCAACACTGATGGTAGCTTTTTAAGGGTAATTGTTGGGTTTGAGGGAGTTTTCAGAAACTCTCTTGAGCAATATGTTCTTCATTTTTCCTCACCAACTTGGGCATTGGATTCTTTAGAAGTCGAAATGATTGCAATCTTTTGGGCTATTATGATTGCAATTCAATGTAAACCTGGCCTTTAATTGTTGAGATTGACTCCAACATTTGTATTAAGATATTGCAGAATGAGGTGGACTCCCCTTGGCATATTGGAAGATGGTTCAGCAAAATGAAGATTGCATTGGGAAGCTGTAGAGTGGTATTTCATCATATTAACAGACAGGGCAATGGACTTGCTCATCATTTGGCAACCACGGGCAGAAGCTCTGAACAAGTTATTGTTGCTACTACACCACCTCCTTCTCTAGCATTTCTCCTTCATGGGGACAATTTAAACCTCCCCCACTTCTCTTTCCCGTAATGGTATATATATATATATG
>NW_018228722.1:41762-46172 GCF_001263595.1 Phalaenopsis equestris
TATACACCTTTCTTTTGCTTCCTTTCGTGACTCTTTTAACAGTTTATGGTTTAATAGAATACTATCAGATGCTACTTATTAAGTGCATCTAGGTAGGTCTGATATATACAAGTATACCAAAAAAAATACAACACCACAAAAAAAAGGATCTCCAAAAAAATACAAGTATACCTAAACAAAAAGAAAAGGACTCGCAAATTGTATACAAAATTATTTATAAAGCATTATTTGGTGCATACCATCAAGGAAAGATTCCAGTAGTTTGACATCCAAGCAATGAGCCATGACAGCCAATATCTCACAACAACAGCCTCCATAGTAAACATTACCAAGAGTAGAAAATCAATAGTAATCCACAAAAATATGAAAGGAAACAATATGAAAACACTAGCAGTATCTTGATCAACATTAATAGGTAAGTAAAGAATCCCTACATAAGATTAATTAGTGTTACAACATAAGCCTCAAACCATAAACCCGCCATCACTAAAACTTTAACCTGAAACAAGAACGTAGCAGAAATAAACCAAAGCCAAACAGATGAACATACAAAAAAAGATATCTTCTGATATAAGGAACATCCAAAAGATTTCCATTAATAAGTTTATTGAGATAATGGGGAAGGTTCCACTCCCATGAAAATCCTAGTTGAACGACATTTTTTCAGCCAATCTACTAGAGTGTTGCCATCTTTGTATATGAAACACATTTGAACCATGAGATGATTTTTAGAAATAATGTTCCCAATTCTATTTAAAATTCAAAGTGGGTTCCATAAAGGCTTAGATACCTTAGTTAACTGTTCAAAAAGAATGGTGGAATGAGTTTCTATTATTAAGAGTGTTAACTGAAATATAACAGCAATTTGTAAAATAAGCAAAATTTCCCAGCACTCAGCCTCAATGGGACAGGAAGCATTAACACGTGAGGCAAAGTGACAAAGAGAATGGCCCAAATAGTCTCTAAAGATTTTGTGAGCACCAGAAGCATTATTAACTTAACTCCCATCAACATTAACTTAAACCCAACCAAAGGACAGGGGCTGCCACAAAATCAAGGTTGGCCTCCTGCCCTTATCTTGTATAGGGATAGGTGTATCTTACTTTAAACTTCATGCAATCTTTAGCATAATGTACAGGTATATAAGAAAGAGTAGGAGAGTGATTAGGAGGAGAGCAGTCATAACTAACACTATTTCTAGCATAACAGAGAAATCACAACATAACTAAAGGAAAGTAATTAAGTATTTTATCAATAAGATTAACAGCTTTCAAATGAACAAGAAATCCTTCATATTAAACCTCTGAGACCCTTTAACCCTAAAATGCCTCCAAATTATAATCCAGATTTCTCTAACAAAAAAAAATCATAAAAAAATGAGTGGTTGTTTCTTCAGCCCATTTACAGAGATATCATATAGAATCCATCCTCAACCCTTCCAACTTAAGTATATAATCTAGAGGTAACATAAATAGGAAACCCCTCCATAAGAAGAAAGAGATAGCAGGAGACATGATAGCATGCCAGATCAAGTGCCTCCAATTGCAATTGCTGGAGTTATGAAAATTAGTACAAAGAAATTTAGTAATAAACACCTTTGAATTGAGTTTCCAAATAAAAGTTATTTTTTATGCTTTTGTATTGTGATTTTAGCTATTTGTGTTGCTTCGTAACCTGCCAAATACCTCAATTTTGTTACATCCCATTCGCCATTAAGCCAACAGTCAGAGACCAACAAATTATTATCATGCTACTGACGGGGATAATCTTTAAAAGTCATCATACCCTAGTGATCATGCCAGAAAGAAACTTTATCCTCACCAATATCCTAATAGATAAATTTTCTAGCCAAAGATTTAGCTTTTAAAATAGCTTTCCATATTTTCAAATCAAAAACCTTTTATATGACAGAGGAAGGTCGTGCCTGAGTGCAGTACTTCTAAATTTAGAATTTAGCCCATAATGAATCACTTGTTCTGAATTTAACCCACAACTAGCACATATTAATTTTAGCAAATTGATTTAGAGTTCTAAACCTAAGGCCACCTCATGTTCTTAGCTTTCAGACTTTATTCCAACCTACCACAATTTTATTTATACCTCCACCCGACCAGAGAATTTTGTAGAAAATTTTTTTCTAAACTTTCTTTTGTGCTCTTTCTGTGATTAAGAACATTCATTGCATACAAAGGCATGCTATGTAGAGCACTTTTAAATAAAGTCACCACCATTTGAAAGGAAGACATTCCTCCAATAAACAATTTTTATTTAATTTTGTCTACCACATCATCCATTTGTATTTGCTTGACAATAAGGTGTTTAAGAGGGAGAGAGGCATAGTGAAAGCCAGAATAGGAAGTAACCTAACTAGCTAAATTGTTATTAATATACTTAACAAAGAATAGTTTACATTTGGCTTCATTGATATATAAACAGAAAAGCTTTGAAAAACATTAAACAACAACATTAGAGCTTTGATAGAAGTTTTAGTACCATTAAAGAAGAGTATTGCATCATCTTCATATGTCAGATCGTTAATAATGACCCGTGATTGTTTACCTCACTTTTGGTTGAGGTCTTATTTTCTCCTTAGTAACCTAGGGTCTAGCCATAGGAATTTTTTCTTGATTATTCCTGAAGGATTAGCAAAGGAACCCCCATCATTAAAAACTCTGAACTCTTCTTTGCTCGATGGGGGAGTCCAAAGGGATTCCCCTTAGGACTATTTGGCCTTAGGATGGACCTTGGACGGTGTGGCCTTGGTCAGTTTCACACACACACACACATGATACCCCTCCCCCCTACTTACACTCATAACCTCTAGCATTAATCAAATATGCTTAGTTGGTCCCTTAAATTTTGGGAAACTCATATAGATGGTCCCTTAGGCCACTAGCCTTAGGCTAGGGTTTAGCTGATACCAGTACATGGAGGACCCAAAGTAGGAAATTCTATTGGTCCATGGCTCAAGTAGGGTGGTTGTGTGGTTGGCAACCCCAATCCTACTAAAATACCCAATTTAGTATTTTTCTCCTAAACCTACCACAATTTACCAAACTACCCTGGAACCCCAATTTTGACCAACATCCTAAATTGCCCTTAAAGGTTCAATTACCCTAATTCACCTCCAATGTCCACCAATTTGATCTCAATTTTCTCCAATTTCAATTCTAAACTCAAATTCATCATACCTAAAATTTATCAAAACTAAATCAAAGTTCAATTGGACACCATTTCAAACCTAAATTTATTAGAAGGAAGAGGAATTAGGGCTTGTCAAAGATCCTGAGGAAAACCTCAGTAACATCCCAAGCTATCCTATGGTTTCGCTTCTGTTTCAAGAAGAAAAATTATTTAAATGTTATATCATGTCAATTTTATTAATTAGGGATTTCATTTGCATGACACAGTCATACAAATAGCTTGGAAGATGTGAAAATTTAGGTCTTGCTAAACAACAACCTCGGTGCCTAAGGCAAGTTAGGGTTTAAATTGTATAACAAAGCTATACAAAGGTGATACACCTAAAAATATAGTATTTTTATACACATTTTTTATACCTATTTGAAATATTGCGCTTTAATGAAAGGTATTTATGTGTTTTTCTTCTAGTTACAATCAAATGGATGAAAAATGTTAAAAGGAGTGAAAAAGGGTCAAATTTGGAGCAAAAATGAAGAAATGTGCAAAAATGAACCGGGGCACCTATACGCCCAAAATTGGCGCCAAAGCGCTAAAGCATCCGTGGCTAAGTGCCACATACTTCACACTTAAGCGCCAAAGCTAGTTACTTGAAATATTAATTGGAGCAAAATTTTGAAGAGGTATTTGTAGCAATCCTTGATAAAAATGTGGGAAATAGCCCAAGGACACAAAAATTCAATCAATTGACTTTTGAGAGACAAATTTTAGAAGATTCATTGAATGGAGATACCTTTTTGAAAAGACACCAAGACACCTTTTGGATTTTTATAAGAAAAGACTTAGATTTTATAAAAGAAGAGGCCAGCAACCAACCACCAAAATTGACAATTGCCGCCACCAGCCACCTATACTTTGTTCTATTTTATTTTGATTGTTAGTTTGTATTATGATAGAAGGAAGAGAATTTAAAGGAACTTCAAGACATTTGGTGGAGAATTTGAGATAAGTGTTTATCTTTGTGACTTCACTTGGTTTTAGTTTAGATTTCTTGTTTGTGCGCATGATTTCTACTTTTAAACTCATGTGTGGTTGTGTTTTCTCCATGAATTCTGAGTTGTTTTCTTTATCTTTTTCCTTAAAATGATAAGTGATTAAATGTTTAAAGGAAGTTGTGTGAAGTATTATACTTCAATGTTGGAAGAAGTTGTGATAATTAATTTAAGACCACTTCATTTACTTCTTGAATTGGCCAATTAAGATGTTAAA